>NC_083464.1:12082500-12382500 GCF_030014155.1 Tachysurus vachellii | reverse complement strand
ATATATTTAATCAAAAGGCTTTCAAAGTCAATTTGAATTTCACAATTCCACACATCTACTATATTTTTTGTCTCAGAGGGGATAAAGGTGACAGATTTATTTAAACTTTCATTTATTATAGCAGATTTTGGCTGGTAACTAATATACACTTTGAATTTTGTTGCATTTCATTGCCTTTTAATTGCATGAAGTTGAACCATGCTCTATGTTTAGCCCCCCACAAGCTTCCCAAAACACTGCCAGACCATCCTCCTCATTCCTCCTAGCACAGCTGGTGTAACTCCGTCACATTTTTTGGACATCTTTAATATTATGATATATTATTATCAGGTCATGGCTTTCTGTTGGCCTAATATTCATTCCTTTTTTTTTTGTTACAACTTTAGCAGTATGCTTAGGATTATTGTCCTGCTGGAAGACAGAGTTCATTATTTATGTTTCTTGCTGACGTCTCTAATTTTTGCTTCAGTATTTCTCCTAATCTTCCTTCCTCATGATACAATCTGTTTTTCTGAAGTACACCAATATCTTTTCCAGCAAAAAAAAAACAAAACCAAACAAAAAAAATGTCATGCTGCTGCATTTCACAAGCTTCATAGCTGCCATGGTGGTCTTCAGATTAAATGTTTAACTAAAGTTCATCCCTGGGAGTTCATGAGCACTTCTGAGTTTTCTGAGTGTTTCTGTTCCCATGAATTTTATATTTGCATGAAATATTTTTTTCCCAGCTGTACCAGTTGTTTGGAAATTGCTCCTAAGGAGGAACCAGGGGAGGTAATAACAAAAACATGTAGTAACAAAAACCCCAAGAAAACACATAAGTAATTACAAATCAGTCAAGAAAGAGCAATAGTCTGTGGCATCCACCTGCAAAACCGTTGTCATTCATTTGCACCAAAGAAGCTGAACTGATTCACAATCACTTATGCTTCCTAACCAATATGAGCATGGGATTCTGCTGTGGATGAAATAAAATAAATACATTATATAATTAATAATACATTATATACAATATCTGAAATAAACCTGTCTCTAATTTATTGCTTCATTCATTTAAATTACCTCTGATGTGAAGAAAATAGATGCCCTAATCGACTTCGCAAAAGGAAACATATGGTTGAAAAATATGAAACATGGAAAACTAGTGAAACTTTGTAGTTGTGAAAAACTGAGATTATATATCTGTAGCCTAGTTGTATATAAATTTTGTCCATAACAGTACACATATCTGTATCTGTCGGTAACATTTGGAAATGTGCACACACTTGGGTAAGAATACAGATTTTGTGCCTTTATTGCCTAAGGAAAACAGATGTTGCATTTCCAAAGAAACTCCTCTTGGGTGTTACTGCAAACTGTATTACACTCTGGCCATATTCGTCATAAGCTATTCAGGTTCGCACATGGATGACTGAGTTGCTCAAGATGTTGGAAAGGAATGAGTCCTAAGTTTGAGCCAGAAACCCCCCTACACTGAAGATAAATGCAATTACAAATGCAATACACATGACATGCTTTTATTATGTTTAATGCATTTTAAACTTAAACTTAATGCATTTTAAACTTAAACCTATTGCAAAAGTACTTGTAACATGAATCTCAATTTGTATTATACCGAATTCATTTAAGATATTTAATTTTGATTATTGCAGATTTTATAGTCCATGAATTAAAATCACTATATTAATTACTCACATGATTTGATGTTAAGCGAGTTTATATATTACTGACCACATTTTCACGCTGCTACCTCAGAGAAAACATCTTGTAAGCATCTTACTGTAAATGATGAATCTCGATGATGTGTGGAGTAAACAGGGAAGTCTTCAACATAAGTCTCTTATTTATATCTATGTTGAAGAAATGCATTCTTGTGATGTGGCTGAAATCCATTTGTGGAGTCTTAAAAATGTTTCATAATATTTCTACAGGTCACTCTGTTGTTGCTGAATAAGAACTGAAAATGACCACTCATCTCACTCTCACTCACTCATTTTCTACCGCTTATCCGAACTACCTATCTCAGGCGTCATCGGGCATCAAGGCAGGATACACCCTGGACGGAGTGCCAACCCATCGCAGGGCACACACACACACTCTCATTCGCTCACACACTCACAAACTACGGACAATTTTCCAGAGATGCCAATCAACCTACCATGCATGCCTTTGGACCTGGGGAGGAAACCGGAGTACCCGGAGAAAACCCCCGAGGCACGGGGAGAACATGCAAACTCCGCACACACAAGGCGGAGGCAGGAATCGAACCCCCAACCCTGGAGGTGTGAGGCGAACGTGCTAACCACTAAGCCACCATGCCCCCTTGAAAATGACCAACTTATCCTTATTAAGCTTATAAAGGCTTAATAATAACTTCGCTCTAAATGATGCAGTTTGATTTTAAAATGGTGGTTGTCAGAAATGGTCTAACACTCAATATGCCTATCATTATTATGGTCAAAAATGAATAAGATAATGTGACACATATACAGTATTTGCAAATCAATTAACAGATATAATTTCTACCTGTATTATTAAGATACATAACAAGCTTAAGCATAAGCATGTCTGCATAAGCATAAGCATAAGCTACATAAGCATGTCTGCATTATTACTAATAGCACTAGTTACATCACTAGAAAAAAGTTACACTAGAAGCGTACTAACTATCTATGATCGTTAGCTCACTATTTTACAATGGCTCATAAGCAATTTACTACTTTTAACAACAGTGCTTAAAAGGTTCTAAAATTCATGTTTCAGATTTATTGACCTAAAAAATAATAAAATAATGTTGTTTTAGTTTGGAAAGGCGTGGGGTTAGTCATTTTGTAAAAATAATTTATTTTCCACTGGTTGCTGGAGGCATTGTATTTTCATTTTATCTGTAGATCTGTCAGTCTGTCCATCTGTCTGAGATTCTCATAAACATGGTGTTTCAAAAACAAGTGAATGTCTGTAGGATTTATATAGAATTATCATTGTAACAGAAGAAAACTGATTAAATTGTGTAACTGATCCAATGTCAAAGTAAAATGTCATTAATTGTGTACAATTCCTCAATAAATTCCTTTCTTTCTTGTGTGCTTAATTTGTTCTGTCTAGCACTATATGCACTATATAACACTAGATTCCAATTAAATGCTTAAAAAGAAAATGACAAACCAGAATTATTCTCCAGAAGAGATTCACTGGCTGTTGTATATTTTAGACCAGTCCCAACACCCACTGGTGTATTAGACAACCTAATGCATTTAGACAAACTGCAATGGCCTGATGGTAACAGTTTATTAGAATGATTAAAAAGGCAGGGGACCAAATTTTGTGTTAGTGTACAATATATATACAGCCTTATAGTAATGTACACACGTGATTACTCTCTAGTGAAATGTTTAACTTTTTTGTTAATTAGAAGTGATGTTTTTTATAGTCTATACACTGTCTGCTTTTAAGTCTGCTGTTCATCCTTTTACACTTTGTGTGTTAGGATATCAGTGGACTGTCTGGTGACTGTGGCAATGATTTAATGTCATTTCTTTTAAATACAGGAAATCTAGAATTGCATGCAAATAGTTTTCCACAGATAAACAGGATGGGCTACAGTTGTTCCAAGCAATAAAACATATGAATGTTTTATTTGTTTATTTAATGGAAAAAGACCCTTCACAGAATATACTCCTGAGTTGTAGTCTGTGTGTAATATTTCACAATATATACCACTGAGGTGGAAGTAATGTAGTTTGTACTGGCTGTTTACTTCCTGTCTTGGCTACAGCTGCAACTCAAAGTTGTAAAAGGATTTATCTTTAATTCTGTCTCTTTGCCTGCTGCAGTTACACATTTACAATATGCTATTCTGAATATTGATAAATTTAATGAGATCCAGGACCAGTGGGACACCCAGGACCAGATGTAAGTATTTTTTTTGGACCAGCAATTAGTCATTTCTACATTAATGCTGCATTATTAGGCCATTTATACTTGCTGTATCTTTTTTTTTAAACAAAGAAAGTATTTCTAGGGTCTTCATAGTTTTTTTTATCAGAATAATAAATGATTTTCCTAATGGCTGATTAATTGATTGATTCATTGATGATCCACTTCTAACAAAATTGTAGATATAACATTAATAACATCAGCAAAATTTTTCTGTTTCTTATGCACCATTTTTATTTTTTTTTTTGCAGATAATTCAGGTTTTATTTCAGGAATATGCTTTCTGGTTGTTTGTTGCTTATATTTATTTATTTATATATATATATATATATATATATATATATATATATATATATATATATATATATAAAAATGTTCTAAGGAATGTGAAATTCCAGTAATAATTGTACATACATGTAAATAAAACATACACAGCAAGCATTATTATTTTTTCCATACCATGTTTTCCCATGCCATTTTCATTGCTTTTAAAAGTAGAATAGATTTTATGATTAAACAATTCCTAAGTATGTATTTTTCTTAGAATAAGCTCAGTTTGTGACTGGTCCTACTAAATTATTAGGATTGACAAGTACATAATATGCAAAATCTTTGAATTTTTATTTTTGTGGTTATCAATGCTGTTAATAATAATAATAATAATAATAATAATAATAATAATAATAATAATAATAATAACGACAACAATAATAATAAGAATGTTGATGTTTGTTGTAGTTGGATTTTTTAAAGAAACAAATAGAATCTTTAACAAAATAAATTAACATTTAATTTATTTAATTACTTAATATTGTAATATTAATATATTACAATAATAATATTAATATATTAATATAAATTAATAAATTATATTACTTCAATACTCCAGGGTGTATCCTGCCTTGATGCCCAATAACGCCTGAGATTACGCCTCGGCTCCCCGTGACCCGAGGTAGTTTGGATAAGCGGTAGAAAATGAATGAATGAATGAATGAATGAATGAATGAATGAATATTACTTCAATATAGCAAATATATAGTATAAAAGAATGTTAAATCCTGAAATAAATGTGTTTGAGATCACAGAGTTAAAATATACTGGTGGAACAGCTTTGTTGGTTTATTTTTATCATTGTGTTTGTGGGGTGAAAGAATAGTTCAGCAAGATTTGTAAGATCTACTCTTTTAAATGCTCTCATTATGCCTGCCAGATTGAAGTACTTGAATCTGTTTTCACTTATTATGCACTAGGCCTTCTGGACTAGTTCCCAAGCAAGACTGTAGTGTTTCTTGACAGCCCATTCAAATCTATTCATTTTCCTTAACTTCTTTACCCTGATCAGAGTTGTGGTGAATCTGGACACACACACACACACACACACACATACATAATTCAATTCTGAGTTGGTAATCAACCTACTGCCATGTTTTTGGAGATAATAGGGAAATGAAAGTCCCAGGCTCAATGAGAACATTTAGGAGTTTCTGGAAGTGGCCATGCTGCTGCTGCTGGCCAAAATTCAAATAGCAGACCTACCTCCTTAGGATTTCACAGGACTATAACTGATTCCCTGTCTCTCGAACAAACAAACCAGCTATACAAATGAGAGGGAGGGATCAACTGTATTACTTCACACAGTACTCAGCTACATCAATAGAGGTTTTTATTTAACCTGTTTGTGGATTAAGTTATTTTGGTATGCAAACATAAGACATGCAAATCCACGTTTATCAAGGACTCAATCCTTCAGAGATTCCATTTAGACCATACATAAGTACAAACAATTACCAAAAACAAACAAATAACAACAAAAATAATAGAAATTAACAAATAACAAAAAAAATAAAGCACAGCAAGTTTTATAAATGGAAAGAATACTTGTACTTATGGTAAAGTCCAGACATAATGCAGGAAATGTCCCATATGACCTGGCACATCAGGCTCTTCTATAATGATAGCACCTCCAAATTATTCCCATAGCATGCGTTGATGTACAAGTGTAATCCATAATACACCATATCAAGCAATCTCAGAAGGGTTTTGAGCCGACCAAAGTGACCACTCAAAGGATTATCGTGGGCATATTTCAAGAATTCTTTGCGCAAGACTTCTGGTACCATCAGCTGAGATTTCTGCCCCTTCTGTCCATCTGGCATGCTACGAAATAAAAAGCGATTTCCAGAGGTGGGTAGAGTAGCCAAAAATTGTACTCAAGTAAAAGTACTGTTACTTCAGAATAATATGACTCAAGTAAAAGTAAAAAGTAGACATCCAAATAATTACTTGAATAAAAGTAAAAAAGTACTTGGTGAAAAAACTCCTCAAGTACTGAGTAAGTGTTGAGTAACGTCTGATTTATTTTTTAACACGACAACAGAGACAAAAATCCAAAATAATCTTTAGGCAAATTATGGCTCATCCAATCAATAAAATAAATTTAAATTAATTAATTACAAAATAGCTTAAATTAAAATAATTCAGGTAAATTCAAGTACTTAATAAATAAAATAACAAATAAAAAAATAAATATGCACACAAATTTCCAAACCTTTATACTTTTTTTACCAGGCAGAACTAGAACGTTTGCAGTTTGCAGTTTATGAGAACTAGAATTCTCATAAACTGTGTGTGTGTCTCCAGTGACAGAACAACAGAAGGAAACACACACACACACACACACATTTCATTTCTTTTGTGTTGTGATTGTTGCACATTTGATGCCTCGATGAAAGGGCAATAATAATGAAATACATCTCTGCTCCTTTAATTAATTTCAGGAAGCCTCTAGTACTTTCCTTAGTTTCAGGTAAGTTAAAGATTCTGGTTGCAAAGCTGTTTTTGTTTCTCGAAATATCTTCCTTCATGTTCATCAGAACAAAGAAATTTATACAGGTTTGTAACAACATGAGAGTGAGTAAATGATGACAGAATTTTCATTTTTAGTGAACTATCCCTTTAAATATGTGTGTTCGGCTCTGTAAGAAACGACACGTCTGATGCCATCTGTTTGTCGGCTCTTGCGTCGCTGAGTAAAGTTGAGCACATAAAAAAACTCGAAACAGCTGAACTCGACAAAACTGCTGTGTTACTAACTAACGCGTCCCGCCGCTGAGATTGAGTATAGTAACATGACGAGACTGCACAACTACGTTTGATTGGTGAAACACAGTCGCGTGTTAGAGCGGAAGTTTCTCTATCTGTCAAAATTAAACATTGATGCGTAGAATACCAAAGAGGTAAAAAGAAAAGTAACGAGCTCATTGTAGCCTAATGTAGCGGAGTAAGAGTACAGTTTCTTCTTCACAAATCTACTCAAGTAAAAGTAAAAAGTATAGGGATTTAAAACTACTCCTAGAAGTATAATTTTTAAAAACTTACTCAAGTAAATGTAACGGAGTAAATGTAACTCGTTACTACCCACCTCTGGCCATTTCTTACAACATAATGGATTCTTGAGAGATCGCTATCGGTTTGTGTAAGGGCCTTATTGATTAGTTCCTTTATTTCAGCATCTTCTTGCTGAGCTTTGGCAATTTCATCCCAATCCACTGGCAGGTTTGAGGGTGTTACTGTTGAACTAGCAGTCTTTACTTGCCTTACCATGTTCACAATCGCAGTGTCTTCCAGACTCTGGGATAATGTATCTGGGACCACATTGCATTGGCCTTTTTTGGAACTTAACTGTAAATTCGAACTCCTGCAGCTGTATAGCCCATCGGGTCAATCTTGACGAGGGTTTGGGGTGATTAAAAACCCAAGTCAACGCTGCGTGATCAGTTATAACTTTGAAGAGTCTACCCACCAAATAGGGCCTCCACTTCTCCACAGCCCACAAAACAGCACAGCACTCCTTCTCAGACACAGAATATGCCTTTTCAGCTCCCTGAAGTAAGCGTGACGCATAAGCTATAACATGCTCTTCGCCTTCTATGTCTTGAGTCAGAACCGCACCTAGTCCTCTCTCACTGGCATCTGTCTGCAATTTGAATGGTCGAGAAAAGTCTGGGGAAATCAGGACAGGGGTTTGAGTTAGATCATTCTTGATAGTTTCAAATGCTTCTTGACAGGACTCTGTCCAAGCCCAAGTGGCTTAGTGAGCCAGCATTAATGTATTCAATGTTAGAGATTTAAGCACTTATGTACGTCGCTCTGGATAAGGGCGTCTGCCAAATGCTGTAAATGTAAATTTTAGTGGCTCCCTTCTTTTTCAAAGCATGGAGAGGGGCTGCTTTTTCTGAAAATCGTGGTACAAATCGGTGATACCACCCAGCAAGTCCTAAAAACCTTTGCACATCTTTCAGAGATTGAGGCACTGGAAATTGACTCACTGATGCTATCTTAGCAGGATCTGTCTTAATGCCTTCTCCTGAGATCACATGACCCAAAAAAGTTAGAGACCTTTGCATCATTTTTTTTTACACTTTTTAAGGTTTAAAGTCAGCCCAGCTTGATGAAGACAGCTGAAAACTTGACTGAGGTGCAGCAGGTGTTCATTCTCATCCTTTGAGTATACCACAATATCGTCAATATATACAAAGCAGCACTTTCCCTTGACTTCTCTCAGTGCACATTCCATTAAACGCTGAAATGAGGCTGCGGCATTCTTAAGGCCAAACGGTAGACGTAAGAACTCAAATAGCCCTAAAGATGTCACAAAAGCAGTTTTAAGTATGCTCTCAGGCTCCAACTCCACCTGCCAATATTCACTTTTGAGATCTAAAGTGCTGAAAACTCTTGCGCCATGTAAAGATCCCAAAATATCCTGGATGTGGGGCATCTGATAAGCATCCAAGTAAGTTTTTGAGTTCAATCCTCAGAAGTCTACACAAAACCTAGATCCACCGTCCTTCTTAGGAACAATAACAACAGGTGAAGCCCATGGGGAGTTAGAAGGTCGTATTATATTATTGGCTAACATCTCCTTAGTCAATGAATTGTTGTTTCTCCAAAGATACATGATATGCTCTCCTATGGAGAGGAACTTCATCTACAGTGTTGATGCAGTGCTTGATTACTGAAGAATGTCCTACCTTATTTGTGCACACCGTAGGCCATTCACTCATCAACTTCTTCAAGTGATTCTGGAACTCTGAGGTGGTATCAGCTTTGAATGCTAGTTGTTGAACAATCAATGAGACTTCTGATGATACTTCTCCACCAGGCAAAGCCAGATAAAAGGAAACCAAGAAGTTGGAGAAGGACTTAGCTGGCAAAAGGGGAAACTTCACACTCTCATTTTCCTTTTGGGAAACTATGCCATATTGTGCCCTTCGGAAATCAAGCATAATCCCAGCAGAAGTTAAAAAATCCATGCCCAGAATTATTGGTACTGTCAGATCTGAGTCTCTTAACACATACAATGTCAATTTGAGTTTTTGTCCTTGCAGCTCACATTCCCAGTTAGACATGCCTATGGCAGAATACATTTGACCATTGGCTAACATGAATGCTTGTCCTTTGCTTGGGTTCCACTGCTCTTGTCCTTTCAGCTAATTCCAGCAGTACTCTTGAATCAGAGACAGGGTGCTCCCTGTATCCACAATTGCCTGAAAGTACCGTCCTCTTAGTAGTATGGGTAAAGTCACCATTTTCAACTCAGACTGACTGGGAAATGAAATAGACTGAACTACTCGGATGTTAGCATGGGTCGACCTATGGACGGTATCTTTCTCGCTAGGAGATCTTTTCTTCTGCATCTCAGAATTGGCATGGCTCCAATATCGCTTGGATTCTTCAAAATCTCTTTCTATTTGGGTCCCTATCCTTACCAATTCACTTACGTCTCTTACTGTTCCTCGCAACAGGCTTGCCAGACGAGGATTGCAGTTTCGTAATATGGCTTGCACCATCTCTCTCTCAGGCATGTCCTTCTTCCATCTTAGACACAATGCTCTATAATCTAATGCAAAATCACATATACTCTCCTTAGCTCCTTGTTTCCTCTCCAAAAGCCTTCTTTCAGCCTCAGCCTCATAATCATCATTTAAAAATGAGCGGAGAAAGATTGCCTTAAACTGTTGCCATGTCAATACGGTCCTCTTCTCTGCTAGCCACCAATCATTTGCTGTACCCTTCAATACTGACGTAAGAGAAGCGAGTCACTCAAGGGTCGAATGGCCAAATACTCTTCACACTGTTCGATAAAAGACACAGGATTGGTCTCTGCATCACTTCCAAAATTGAGAAACTCTACTTTTACAGGGTCAGATACGTGGGTGCAGGTACAGATTCAGTGTTGACTGAGAGATGCTGAGATGCATGGGTCTTCCTCACACCTTGACGTGTAATTGTTGTGTACTGTTCAGGAGCGAGTGTAGATACTGGAGTTGATGTTGCTGGTACCCAGGATCTTAGCTTTTTATCAATCTGTAGATCTCTCCTTTTTAAACAGTCAAGCATAGACTTTCCCAGATCTTGTATACTCAGTTCTAATATTTTTTTTAACTCAGTCACACTTCCTCTCGATGAGATATGCCAGCTTTTCCTCCAGGGATCCACACTGAACATCAAGATCTGCTTGCAAACAACACTAGCTCACCTTCTGAATACAGTCTGCACTGCATTTCTCCAGGTTGACAACTCGTCCTTTTAATTCCTCTATTGCTGCATGTAGGGACAAGTTCAAGTCAACTTCTTCCTTTTCATCAGGTGGTAGAGGCGTTGTAGAGCGAGGTTGTGGCTCTGCATTTGCAATGGAATCATCCTCTTCAGAATTAATATACAGCACACTCAATGTATGTACGAGTTCTTTAACAGGTTCTCTACGAGTCACAAATGGACCAGCCATAAAATCAGGGTTGGGCATGCTCTCATCCTTCTCATCAGGACCTAAGTCTTCCATTTCTTATTTTGCACATCAAAGTAGTTAAGAATAAATACAGATCTGTCCCTGTTCGGGTGCCATCTATAACTGATTCCCTGTCTCTCGAACAAACAAACCAGCTATACAAATTTGAGGGAGGGATCAACTGTATTATTTCACACAATACTCAGCTACATCAATAGAGGTTTTTATTTAACCTGTTTGTGGATTATGTTATTTTGGTATGCAAACATAAGACATGCAAATCCACTTTTATCAAGGACTCAATCCTTCAGAGATTCCATTTAGACCATACATAAGTACAATTACCAAAAACAAACAAATAACAACAAAGATAATAGAAATTAACAAATAACAAAAAAATAAGAAAGCACAGCAAGTTTTATAAATGGAAAGAATACTTGTACTTATGGTAAAGTCCAGACATAATGCAGGAAATGTCCCATATGACCTGGCACATGAGGCTCTTCTATAATGATAGCACCTCCACATTATTCCCATAGCATGCGTTGATGTACAAGAAGTGTAGTCCATAAACCAAAAATCCTTAATTGAGCAGCAAACAATTAAGTTTCTCAACCAGGATGGTCTCTCAGGGCAGAGAAGGACCACAAGGCACACCCTACTGTCCTCTATCTTACTCTACTACTTTCTCACCTTTTATCACACCCAGGGAGCATCTAGAACCCCCTGGTGGTCAGGATGAAAAACTTCAACCATTGGAACCCTGTACAGTTCATGACACTGTTACAGGACGTGCACACAGTGCTGGATTTTCTTTGGAAGCATACAAACGAATAACATCTACATCAAGTAATCTATAATGTTAACTTACTATGACATAGTTCCTTCAGATCAGTGGCTAAGAATGATTTGCTGCTAGGTTTTTGATTTAACTCCCTTGCTCCCTGATGACACATCACTGGTGGAATTCAGTTTAAAACAATAGGTGTTGTCTATGACCTTAATGTGTTTTACCTACATGGGTGCAGTCATACTGTACATCGGTGTTACTCATTGCCGGCTCGCAAGCCTCCTGCGGCTTGCCAAGCTTTAATATGCGGCTCGCATGGCAGTAAATAATACGATGATATGATCATGTGGTTAAAATGTATTTTTCATTTAAATAACATTAAAAACAATCAGGGAAGCATAGAAAAATGAATGTGCTCTATTACAAATAATAATATATATTTATATATATTATTTGACTAGTCACTGACACTGCGTTCTGCGCAATAGCCAGTTTTTGGCGGCCTGCCAGAAGCTAGTTTGTGTTTCATGCTAGTTATGTTGGCTTTGTAGAAGCCAACATTCTGTTTCGCTATTTATGCTTAGACAAAAATTTATCAAGAGTAACTCCTCCTAGAGCTTTTGAGCCACATGCACCAAATTTGGATATGTTGTAGACCCTGGTCTGAAGTTTGTTGCTGTTCATTTTGGATTGTTTGATAAGAAATCGATCCAAGAAAATGAACTCGAGTAATTATTGTATTGCAATACTGTACATTGTATTTAAGCAGATAAGCTATTTAAGACTGAATAACTTGGCATACTTTGCGGTGAAAGTGGCTCTCCTATTGACTTTGTCCTATCAGTGTGGCTCACATGAAAAAAATAGTGAAGATCACTGCTGTACATGAACAGGGTGTATCGTATGGAACCGAACAAACCTTTCAAGAAGTATAAAAATGTGCACAACAATCCTGATGTTATGTATGTTATGTAAAAAGGCATTTTGAATCAGTCCAAGGTTACATTTTCAAATAATTCAAATATTTGCATAATTGTGTTCATTTCTGGACTAAATCAAGAAGCACAGCTTTAGAAGCCAGTGTGGAGAACAGTTTAGGGTGTGTAAGCTAATGATCAGATGAAATTTTGGTTTATTTTATTAATGTTAATATTTTTTATCTTTTGTTTTTTACCTTGATTTCAGAAGAACAGTGTGTACTTTCCTGAATGCCATTTTAAGTTCCCACACAAACATTGAATCTGTGTGAAGTCTGCCTCATTCTGGTAAGTATAGATGTTCCATATATTATATTTCCAATATAAACCAGGCGAAAAGGTTTATTTGTTTGGTTTTTCATTTCTTGATTGGTCTTAGATATCTTCATTAGGCCAGGCACAATAGATAGTTATTTTCCTTATAACCACATCGAAATCTATAATCTATAAAATCTATAAAAATAATTATTTAGATATGGGGGGGATGTGGTAGCCTAAGGTGGTTAAGGTGTTGGATTACTGACCAGAAGGTTGTCAGTTCCACCAAGCTGCCATTGGTGGGCCCCTGAGCAAGGCCCTTAACCCTCAGTTGTCTACACTGAAATAAGTTGTAAGCCACTTTGAATAAGTTTGTCTGCTAAATGACATAAATGAAATCTAGATTCTGTTTCTGCCTAGTTGGATTAGACCTGTGCTTTTTATTCCTCAGCAGGAAGGTGTGTGTTTGTGTCTGTGTTATAATTTATTCCATTTCAATAATATATTTTAAACATATCTACGTAGGAATTATAAGCAAAACTGTAACAGCATGGACTTCCCCTTGACGTCGCACATCTTACTAAACGACACGTTATGGTTAAATCCCAAATAGCTCTCTGTTTATGTCTGTTGTGCACAGCTAAGCGTGTACAAGCCCTTGTTATGTTCCCTATGTAGTGCATTTATATAGAACGTAAAGCTCTAGTTGAGACGTAGCCAAATGATTACGTTTACAGCTCCGGGAAACGCCCACAAAATAGAATGTTTTTGTAATTTGTTGTTGAGCAGAGGGAGGAAGTTACCGGTACCAAGACTTATGTTCTTGTTTTGACCGTCAAACTTTAATAATATAAAATTTTTCGTGACTTAAAACTGTATAAACCGATATTTCACCGCTGTCTGGAAAGCCCCTTTAGCGTATTTTGTGTTAATGGGTAAGCTAGCAAACATGAAGCAGTAGCTATTAGCAGTTGTAGCACTAGCTGGTCAGCTAGTGACACTTCACTATGGATTGTAGTGCGCTGGAAGTGGACGCTGTGAAATTTGCAAAGTCAGCGGTGTTACACGACCAGAAAGGGAAATACAATGAAGCTATCTTCTTTTACAAGGTAAGCTACATACTTTCGCTTTAATGCCAAAATCCCAAGTAGGTCAACAATCGAACTGTCAGTTAAGCGTATTGAAGTGAACAGAAACACACTGCTTCATGGGACTTTCTACTTTTAAACTTTTATTTAAGGTGAAATAAAACGAACATCTTACAGTACAGATATAAAACATGACAAATTTACACAGAAATAAAATGTCTAAGTAAAGTGTTCCACCACCAGAGCAGTCCAAGGTGTGGAGTGAATTGTTTAACTCACCAGCAAACTAATATTTTTTTAGGTGTTAAATTTGATGATTTGTTTGTTGAGGCCATTGTACTAATTGCATTGCATTCATACTCGATCAAACTATACAGTGAGCCCTTGTGCTATGAGATAATCATAAAACATGGCATCCGAATATAAAAGCTTCCTAAACTGTCGGATAACTTTGTTAGGATTTGACTCTTTTTTCCAAGGAAAGTGGGCTTAAAACTATAACTAGAAGGTGCACCATCTGAGCCACCATTTGTTTTCACACCTGTCTTTATATTCTTCTCAGGTGTTCTCAAAAGTTGTAGCCATAATTCAGGAGTATCGAACCTTAGTCCTGATGTGTACAGACAAACCTTTATAGATTAAAATGTTTCTTTAAGCACACAAGCTTTAAGCTTTAAAACACTAAGGCCTTGGTAGATGAGCTTGGTGAGGTGTATTAAATGAAAAGGTTAAGCTGTACAGTCCTGTTCTGATCATGATAAATTCATTTTAATCTCTGTACCAAAAAAAAAAAACACTCTGTACCTGGCATGCAGAATTACATGATTTACTATTTCATTTGTCATAATGACTAAATGCCTTTCTTTTTCTTTATTAGGAGGCAGCCCAAGCTCTTATATATGCTGACATGGCAGGGTCTAAACTGGAAAATATTCAGGGAAAGGCGAACGAGTACCTGGACCGAGTACAGACTCTACTCAATGCTGGTGAGTTCTCTGAAATATTAGGATTTATTAAGGCTGCTTGAAAGACTTGCGTGTATCTGCCAGTGCTGTAGCTAATTTTCCATTCCTTAAGAAGAAGAAGAAAAAGCCATATACTTTCTGCCATTTATACCCCATTAAGGATTACCCACACCAGATTGAGCATGGGTGTGACCGAGAGTGCACGTCATCATGGAACTATGTCATCATGGGCATAATAAAGTGTAGGAGTGTACTCGCATCCTGTTATTACAAAAAAACATTCACCTCTTGCCTATTTTGTTTAGTGATGAAAAACATTAGACAGTGTTATTAACAAATTGCCAGCAAACCAAATGGGAGACTATTTCTTCTAAAAGAAAAACCCACTGATTTATTTATTTATTTTTTAAATAGCATTTTATGTGCCAAAATTATTTATATCAAATATAACCAAATTGTCACTCTTTATTTTATATTCTCTTCTTGCCTAATTGGTAAACATTAATATCTTTAAGCACAATTGCAGCCATTACTAAAGTTTCATAAATAATTGGTGTTCAAATAAAGCAGCATGGAAGTGTAAATTTATAATAATTTATTATAATTAGGTCAGATTTCTCTTCTGAATCTTCTAATCAGGAAATACGTAATTCACTCTGTTTATCTGTTTAATGCACACACACATTTTGTTATTAATTTGCTATTAATTATTGCTTTTGTTGTAATTTCCAGGTGCACAGGATTTAAGAACTTTATATTTATCAATATCACCTCAGAATATTGTGAATTATTAACATTTAACGTTATTATTATTGTTACTGGTAGAAAATAAAATCCCAACCAAACATTGCATGTTTTTAGTACTTTTTCTTTTTTTAATCTTGGTGTTCAGTGCCTTGTCTGTAATTGTATGAATTATTAAAATGTTTTGTTCATGTCTTCCTCACCAGTTCAATCTCAGAGCAGTGACCCATTAAAGACCAAGCATCAGCTGGATCTGGAGCGTTCATACTTTCTTGTAACCCAGGCTTTTGAGGAGGATGAGAAGGGAAACAGTGATGAAGCCATTGAGCTCTATACTCAGGCTGTGGAACTGTGCATACAAGCAGTAAGTTTTGTACTGCAGACCGTCTATATATTTCTATTAACATTTTATTTTAAAAGCATTTGGCAGAAAACTTTTCCAGAGTGGCTTTGTAGTGTCGAAGGAAAAACATATCATTATGGTAGCAAAGATAAATAATTTACAATATCAGAATGCAGAAATCTTAAAAAAAAATATTTAAAACAAAGAGACAGTGAGATGAGAAAATGTAAATTCAGACTTGGTGTTTATTGAAGGTGGGTTTTCAGTGTTGTGCTTTTGTTGTTTCTTCTTTTTCTTCTTCTTCTTCATTATCTTGGTGCTAGGAAATTTCTGTAATGTAAGTTTGTTTGAAAACAAGTCACGCAGGTGCATTCTGAATCACTTTCAGTGGTTTGATCATGCTCAAGGGAAAATCTGCCAGAAGAGAGAGTTGCTGTAGGACAATGTGACGCCAACCCTTTTTTTTCGACTGCAGGCATCAAGTGAAGTTCTATAAAGGATTTTTCCCCCCAAATAGAATAGTGACCCTGTTAGTATTATTTTATTCTGTTATTTATTGAGAAAAGAGGGAGCTCACTTTTTAACTGTATTAGTATTAGAGACGGTCTTTAGACTATTACTGTGGGCTTACAAACATTGCATTTATGAAACTGGGTTGATCTCACATTGCCTGCATTTGTCTTGCATATAAACATGAAAAAAGTCATATCAAATGTAATGCAAAGGTATTTGCAGTCATTTCAGAGAGTGAGTAGAATGCCATGTTAAAATGGTAAAAAAATAATGCTTAAAATAGGTTATTTGACACTCCTGACATTGACCATAGATAGCTTTAAATTATAATCTGTTAACTGTCATTACTGTTCTATTTGTTCATAATGCCAGTTTGAAATGAATGAAGTTTGTTTGTGTGTCATATCATCAGCTGAAAATGATTCAATTTGTTTATTGAACTGTTGCAAAAAGAAATTAGAACAGACAAACAGGTCGGTTGAAAATAATATAAGAAGTCCCAATGTTGTAATAGATTAGCATGTGTTTCAGAGCTTACTTGTGCCTTCAGGATGTCATAGTTTGTTAACTTAAGCGCTCTCCGTACTCTTTCTCCAATTGGGCTGAACTCCTGTTGAATATAAGTTTGTCAGTGAATGTTGAGTCATACATTGGCCCTGTCACAAACTAAACTGCTTACATAGATAACTCTTATCTTTCATTCCTACAGTCCAATGAGACTACAGATCAAGTGCTGCAGGGCAAACTGAAGCAGCTAGCTCGCCAGGCACTGGACAGGTAAACTGCAAAGACTGAATGACTTATACTTCAGAAGCACGACACATCTTATGTTAAAGATACTAACAATTTCACACAGTTCTATATTTCTGTAAGTGTTTGCATTCCAAATGGTTATTAATTCCATTTGATCACAAACTTAAGTTCGTAAAAATTCTTTTTACTGTGTACTTTAGGGCAGAGGGACTAAAAAATGCCCTTCCAAAACCCCAGGACAAGCCCACATCATCTAATGTTAAAGCTTCCGCTCCTGTGCGGCAGTTCCTACCCCTGGGTCCAGATTTCTCCCTCAATGACAAGCCACAGGCAGTGCGAACAGTGCAGTCTAGTGAACCACATGGCCAGCGCTACACACAGGAGGAGATACAAGTACTCAGGTAACATCTGGAACTATAGTTACTCTAGATCAATTTAAATCATCTCTTTTCCCCCAGCTGAATTTTCCTGTAAAATTTCCTGTTTTGTCTATTGAAGGAAGACTTCCAAGATAAATGGAATTGAATATGTCCCTTTCATGAATGTTGACCTAAGGGAACGCTTTGCTTTTCCTGTTCCATTTTCGTGAGTACATTTGATGTATCCATCCAGATGTGCTATATTTTGCTGAACCCAACTTTATAAATGTCTCATTTTACTTGTGAAAATGTTCTTTGCCATGCTTTTGTAAAAACCTTATTTTACATTAATGTGCAGGGATAAATGTGGAAAGCTAGCCCTATCCCCTAAACAGAAGGCCATCTTCTCTCGCTGGGTTCGACCTGATGACATTTGCAACAATCCCACCATGATTTTCACTGTGTCGAGCTTCAGCATTAAACAGGTGTTGTGGTGTCTTGATCTCCAAAACCTTAACACTAATCTCTTTTTGTGGAATGTAAACATGATGAAAGCAGCTACAAGTCTTTGTAGATTTTAACGTTTGTTGTTTCTACAGACTGTGGTTTCAGACTGTTCTTTTGTTGCTTCATTGGCCATCAGTGCAGCATATGAGAGGCGGTTCAACAAGAAGTTAATCACGAGGTAATTACTCATACAACTAAGTATGTTTTCTTTTCCAGCTGCTGTGATTGCTGTGTGTTACATATGTACTGGAGCCCACAGTTACAAATATTCCCATTCGTTTTTGTCATTATATTAAATAACTTGAAATGCATTGATGAATTTTTTGTCTGTGTGTTTGTGATCTACAGCATCATTTATCCACAAAATAGGAAGGGTGAGCCAGAGTATAACCCATGTGGGAAATACATGGTGAAACTGCACATCAACGGAGTGCCTAGAAAGGTACAAACATGTTGTTGTCTTTAGTAAAGAATAAATCATGACATGGCTGCTGGAAAATAATTCATGATTGGGGATAAAGTGTTGTCTAGCACAAAGTTTATATTATCTACCTGTGAACTAGCTGCTATTATAGAAACGAGGCTCATTAATATAAACCTCTGATTTGCCATATGTGTTAAACTGCTGTTATAGAAAACTTATCAACATTTTTAGAGATATTAGAGAATTCAACAGGCCTGTGAATTAAATAAAAGTACAATGTCTAATGACCAGTTACTATCTATTGATTTTTCCTGTCGAGGTGATCATTGATGATTTCCTCCCAGTGGACCGCAATGGTGAGCTGCTCTGCTCCTACTCAAGTAACCGAAATGAGCTGTGGGTTTCCCTCATAGAGAAAGCCTACATGAAGGTGATGGGTGGATATGATTTCCCTGGCTCTAACTCTGTAAGTATAGACTACAAGCTACATATTCATTTTCATTTCAAGTATGTGAATTTTGTGCTAGAAATGCACTTAGTAAAAGAAGGCATTGATTAAAATACTTGACTTTTAAATGCATAACAGATTACATCTGCACTATGTGGCCAGAAATAACATTGCACACTGAATCACACAGATTAAGAAAGATTTGAAATTAAGACTAGAGGGATCACAATACCAATGTTTTCTCTATTAAAGTTTATGACTATATATATATATATATATATACACAGGGAGTGCAGAATTATTAGGGAAGTTGTATTTTTGAGGATTAATTTTATTATTGAACAACCATGTTCTCAATGAACCCAAAAAACTCATTAATAGCAAAGCTGAATATTTTTGGAAGTAGTTTTTAGTTTGTTTGTAGTTTTAGGAGGATATCTGTGTGTGCAGGTGACTATTACTGTGCATAATTATTAGGCAACTTAACAAAAAACAAATATATACCCATTTCAATTATTTATTTTCACCAGTGAAACCAATATTACATCTCAACATTCACTAATATACATTTCTGACATTCAAAAACAAAACAAAAACAAATCAGTGACCAATATAGCCACCTTTCTTTGCAAGGACACTCAAAAGCCTGCCATCCATGGATTCTGTCAGTGTTTTGATCTGTTCACCGTCAACATTGCGTGCAGCAGCAACCACAGCCTCCCAGACACTCTTCAGAGAGGTGTACTGTTTTCCCTCCTTGTAAATCTCACATTTGATGATGCACCACAGGTTCTCTATGGGGTTCAGATCAGGTGAACAAGGAGGCCATGGCATTAGTTTTTCTTCTTTTACACCCTTTCTTGCCAGCCACGCTGTGGAGTACTTGGACGCGTGTGATGGAGCATTGTCCTGCATGAAAATCATGTTTTTCTTGAAGGATGCAGACTTCTTCCTGTACCACTGCTTGAAGAAGGTGTCTTCCAGAAACTGGCAGTAGGACTGGGAGTTGAGCTTGACCCCATCCTCAACCCGAAAAGGCCCCACAAGCTCATCTTTGATGATACCAGCCCAAACCAGTACTCCACCTCCACCTTGCTGGCGTCTCAGTCGGACTGGAGCTCTCTGCCCTTTACCGATCCAGCCACGAGCCCATCCATCTGGCCCATCAAGACTCACTCTCATTTCATCAGTCCATAAAACCTTAGAAAAATCAGTCTTCAGATATTTCTTGGCCCAGTCTTGACGTTTCAGCTTGTGTGTCTTGTTCAGTGGTGGTCGTTTTTCAGCCTTTCTTACCTTGGCCATGTCTCTGAGTATTGCACACCTTGTGCTTTTGGGCACTCCAGTGATGTTGCAGCTCTGAAATATGGCAAAACTGGTGGCAAGTGGCATCTTGGCAGCTGCACGCTTGACTTTTCTCAGTTCATGGGCAGTTATTTTGCGCCTTGGTTTTTCCACACGCTTCTTGCAACCCTGTTGACTATTTTGAATGAAACGCTTGATTGTTCGATGATCACGCTTCAGAAGCTTGGCAATTTTAAGAGTGCTGCATCCCTCTGCAAGATATCTCACTATTTTTGACTTTTCGGAGCCTGTCAAGTCCTTCTTTTGACCCATTTTGCCAAAGGAAAGGAAGTTGCCTAATAATTATGCACACCTGATATAGGGTGTAGATGTCATTAGACCACACCCCTTCTCATTACAGAGATGCACATCACCTAATATGCTTAATTGGTTGTAGGCTTTCGAGCCTATACAGCTTGGAGTAAGACAACATGCATAAAGAGGATGATGTGGTCAAAATACTCATTTGCCTAATAATTCTGCACTCCCTGTATATACATATATATATATATATTTTTTATTTTATTTCCTTTGTAGAATATTGACCTGCACGCACTGACTGGCTGGATACCAGAACGCATTGCTATGCACTCAGACAATCAGTCTTTTAGCAAGGATGAAACCTCTCGCATGCTTTACCAAAGGTGAACACACATATGAGTAGAAAATATGCATATGCAAACATACACACACGCGCACACACACACACATGGCACTGTTTGTTTAGCAGGCAGAACATTTTGGCAGCGTTTTTGACAAACAATGAACAAGTACATGTCCATTAACAGGTTTCACAAAGGAGATGTCCTAATCACTGTAGCAACAGGTGTGATGACCGAGGAAGAAGGGGAGAAGTGGGGCTTAGTGCCTACACATGCCTATGCTGTGTTGGACATCAGGGAATACAAGGTCAGTTGCATGGCCTCCTACCATATAATCATTACTATTATTGACCTTTACTGCTAATGTATGTGATGGCGTACATGAAAGCTATACACCACAATCCACCAGCTTTAGCGTATCTGTCATAGATTCTACAAATCTGTGGAATGTGCTATGTCTCATAAAATTCTTGCATGCATGTTTTCACAATGGAAAATGGCAAAAATAGACAAAAAACGTAGTACAAATATATTCTTTTTCTGACTATTTAAAAATCCAGACTCATGCATGGTCTTAAGTTTCCCATATATACCCAGATTTGTCCAGAAGATTTTCCTTTCTGCACTTATATCTTGTTATGTTTGTCATGGGCTTAAGGGGAAGAGTTTCCTGCAGCTGAAGAACCCTTGGAGCCATCTCCGGTGGAAGGGCCGCTACAGCGAGTGGGACGAGAAGAACTGGACGCCAGATCTATTAAAGTTCCTCAAGTTTGACCCAAAAACTGCACAAAAATTTGATAATGGTGAGGGAATACCATGTAGTTCTTAGCACTGAGTGAAAATTGGAGACCTTCAAAATTGATGTGGTAACTTGTTGGATGTATTCAAGGTGTGTTCTGGATCGTTTGGGAAGACTTGTGTAAATACTACGATGTCATCTATCTGAGCTGGAATCCTGCACTGTTCAGAGAGTCCACCTGCATACACAGGTCAGACTTTTACCAGTCCTCTACTGTGTCAAAAGGTCGTTACTTCACTATTCCATGACATACAAGGCTATCCTATAAATTTACATTTACAGCATTTGGCAGAAGCCCTTATCCAGAGCGACTTACATTTATTTAATTTATATACATGAGCAGTTGAGGGTTAAGTGCCCAGCAGTTGTTAAGCTTAGTTCAACATTTTAACCCCTGAGCTACTACTTCTCTATACCAGACCACAGCCATAAAAATACTTGTTTCTCATTTGCTGGCAGGTATCAAATAATTTTCTTTTTAGACCACTCTGAAGTAGATCTGTTGCAATGTCATCAATGATCAATGATCCTGATACTGTATGTATGTCAGAAAAAAAACTTTTGTTTCCAATAATGAACTTAAATGTGGCCATAGCAATAGTTGTATAATGTTAGCATGCAGAGGACTGAATGTCAAAGGATACACATCCTTTAAGCTCTGAAGCTAAGGCAGGAATTCTCAGTTGTTTACCAACATGACTGAGATGTAGCCCCATTCTAATACTTAAATTTAGTAATGAACATAATGCAGTGCGGTGGTCTGGGGTCACAGAGTTTTCCTGTAATAACTGCTCATGCACAGTGATGTGACTTTTGCAGTAGCTGGGATGGAAAACAAGGTCCAGTGAAAGATGTATATAGTTTGGCCAATAACCCTCAATACAAGTTGGAGGTTCAATGTCCACAAGGTGGAGCTGCAGTGTGGGTGCTTCTAACAAGACACATCACGGACAAGGTATAGTTAGTCGCAGAGAATTGTCATTTTCATTTGCAGTGTATTCAGTGATTTTAACTGTTTATTCTTCACCTATTCTTTAAGGATGACTTTGCTCAGAACCGGGAGTTCATCACTTTAGTGGTTTACAAGAACGACGGCAAGAAGGTTTATTATCCAAGTACGTATCTTGAATGACATTTTAGAATCAAATTATTTTAATCAGTTAGTCAATTTATTATTATCAATTGTATCTAGTAGAGTGTAGCCAGTCAGCCAAGATAACAGCTCAGCCAGTCAAGTTGTAGAGCTAGAATGATCTGTTTTACAACCATTGACCTTAAACTAGCGTGGTGATTGTGAGAAAGTCGATATCCTGATAGACTTACATGCATGCATCACTTTTAAAAACACTTTATCTTTTCTCTTTGTTTCTTTTAGGTGACCCTCCACCTTATATTGATGGCATCAGGATCAACAGCCCACATTACCTGACCAAGATTAAACTGACCAGTCCAGGCACTCACACATTTACACTGGTTGTGTCTCAATATGAGAAACAAAATACCATCGACTACACATTAAGGGTAATTTCTCGTCTTTTTCTCCGTCATGGAGATTTATTTTACATTGATTGAAAATGGTATTCATATATGCAACATGATGGGCTGAACCTTATTTTTTTTGTAGCCCTTTTTTATTTTATGAAATATTTTCTAATATGTTGATATATCTGTGTGTTCCTAGCTTATTATGTGATACCCTTTATCAAAACTCCTGAGGGACCCTTAAAGTTCTGCCATGCCATTTTCTACACAATGCAAATTGTATAGTATATGAAACGACATTCTTTAGAATCATTTAGGAACTGGTCTAATATTCATTTACCCTATTCCCTACCAGGTCTACTCAGTGTGCAAGTTTAATTTCTCCAAAATCATATCACCCTTCTCGCTCACAAAAAGGGTAAGTTTGTATCATAAGTCATTTATTAGTTGCCGTGTGGTTGTATACTATTGCTGGTTTTAATGAAATTCTGTCATGCTAAAAGTTCAATGGCCAGTGGAAAGGGATCAGTGCAGGAGGCTGTAGCAACTATAAGGACACCTACAAGCATAACCCAATCTACCAATTCAACCTGGACAAATCCGGTCCTCTGCTCATTGAGCTCCGAGGCTCCAGGTGAGATTATATTGTATCTCATTACCTCCACTCTGGAGGACACATTTCTCCAACTTTCTATTGACATCATTGATTTGTTGTTATATTTAAGTTTTAAATATTATATTTATAATTATATTATATAAATATTATATTTGTTTGCATGAGATTTACAGACTAGTGACAGAAAAAAACAATAAAAAAAAATTCCTTAATAAGGTTGTAGGTCACCAGAACAGCCTGAGTGCATGGCATAGATTCTGCAAGTCTCTGGAACTCTACACCATTCTTAAGATATTAAGAATCAGATATTGAGAATCACACTCAAATTGTTTTTTAAATGATTATTGAGTTGAGGTGTTAATTTCTGTTGAGAGTTGCTCATTGCAAACACACACACACACACACACACACATATACATATATATATATATATATATATAAATATATATATATATATAATGTATGTGTATATATATAATGTATGTATATAATCACAGTATATATCCATAACATATAATTTACACCATAAATAATACTCATTAAACCAATCAGTGAGTCTTTGTGCTTTGTGGCTTTGCAGCTGTGTATTTATTTGCAATGACCCTTTCCTCTAATGGGACAAGTTCCTCCCACGATATATCAGGGCCACTGTGTTTTCCTAATTTGTCAGCCATCTGAATTTGTAGACTTTGTTCTTTTAGGAAAGCCACTTGATTTTAAGAGATATAGCAGATAACACACTTAACACACAATCAAAAACTATGATCCTGCCAAAGTTCAGTCATTTATTCTCTACATTTATGTGGATTGGCTTAGTCTCAAGTCTGGCTGTGTTTTCTGCAATGTGTGAGGGAGTGTTCAAGTGTTTCAAAGTGCTTTAAATATTGTTGGGCTTTCTTCAACAGGCAGTACAGTGTGGGATTTGAAGTTTTGCCCGTGTCGACCGTAGGAGACGCAGGAGCTTCAGGCATCCAGAAAAAGGGCAGTGGAGATTACAGGTAATGCACCGCTGTTCTTACACAGTGCACATGTAGAAGGCTGATTCAGCACTAACATTGTCCTATAATAAAAGTAGCATAGAAAGAGTAGCATATCAAGAATGGGGAAAATACTGAAAGAAAGGTATTAATGCTGATTGTGTCCGAAACTGTCAACGTCTCTCAATGCACTGCTTTCAAAGTGTATTTTTTCACAGGTTAGGGGAAATAGCTGAAACATTTTTAATGAATTAGAAATGTTTGGAATACATTAAAATATACTATAGAGTAATGTTTTATAGTCTTATGCACTGTTATTTCACCAGTCAGTACAGAAACATGGGAAAGTAACATGTACACCTACAACATGTATATACGGACCGTTTTAATTAAAGAGAAGAGCAGACAGAAAAACTTTTGCTGCAGCCATGCAGAAATCCTTTATAGCAGGTACTAGAAAAAGCAAATTCAGACACTTGTGTGTGGTTTTTGAGAAACATGTATCATGTTTTACATTTTTTTTTTTTATATTCTGTTGGTGGATATGATATTAGGCAGTTAATTTGGAAAGTATGGCAAGATTAATGAGTGATCTCTGATATCTATGACCTCTGAAGTTTTACAACATGCATTTTGTACCCTGCTGCTGGTTGTATAGCACTGCTGTTTAAATCATGAGTAGTGTATAATAGAAATGAACAAAATGTATATAAGAAGAAAAAGAGCCATAGTACCATTATGCAACCTATTCACACTGTCTGCTCTCTTCAGGTGTGGTTTCTGCTATATGGAGCTGGACCACGTCCCTGCAGGCATTTACAACGTCATCCCTACCACATTCCTGCCCAGCCAAGAAGGACCCTTCTTCCTAGATTTTTTCAGTGCAACTCCTCTTCGAGTGTCTCAGCTCCAGTAATGACTCAGTAGGCAAGATCATAAGCTGTTATAGCACAGAAGATCGAAGAACAAATCCTTCCCTCAGATCAGTTTCCCACTGGTATGGACATGCCTTCTGTTTTGTGTCAGTTTCAGCTTTTGCCACAGTGTACAGTTGAAACAGATCCTCACAGACTGTTTACTTGGAACTCTCTGCTAGACCTGGCTCTCACGGTCATTCTATGATGCTTGGAATGAGCTGTTGGAATCAGTAAGAAACACATGCTACAAAATCATGCACTTAATTGTGATGACAATGTGGGTGCATGCATATTTAATATATTTCACTCAGGAGATTGCAATAAACTTTTCAAATCGACAGTGAAGTATGTTTAAGCTGTAGTCTTGTTAAATTGAGTGTGGTGGATGTAAATGTGTGAATATGAGCATCATAGAACTCGCTACGTATATTAAATCGTGCAAGCTTAATTTCTTTTTGGTACTTTACAAATTACATCTTGGTTCTGGAAAGGAAGAAGTTTTTTTACCTATATGTGGTGCTGAGTTTTTATTTTCTACACTGAAACCAAATGAAAATGTACAGTTATCTACATTCTCTATTACTGTAAGTGTTGGGTGCTCTTAATGTAAATTAACATGGATATTTATAGAGTAATGATTACTTTCCTTTTTTTTTTTGAACATATTTGTATGATTCATGTGTTGTACATAAATACGTTTTAAAGCCATGCTGCAGTCAGCAGCTGCCAGATGAGTGCATCTTCAATGCAGAATCAAACAGGAACAACAGATGAAAATTTTGTCGCAGTTTGAATCATAAGGTTTAGATCACAACAGTAGTACACCTGAGCTGCTTTTTCCTTAATGCCCATATGCAATCAAAAAAAATAAATTATTTACTTATTATAAACAAAAGTCTCCCTCCTGAAAAGCAGAAAACCAGGCACAATTTAGTCAAGTGGTAAAAATGCGTTAGTGTCAGAAATACATAGCCTTGAGCATTAGGAATGTTATGAAATAACTGAACTGATTACATAATTCATCCTCTATATATTTTTGCTCAGTCTGAATAAAAGCAACATTCAGCCATTTTCCAATATCTTCCTAACTCAGCTTTACAAAAATGTATATGCCATAGTCAACAGTAACAAAGAAAACCTCAGTGACATGAAAAATCCTTGAGAGAAACAAGACTGATGGTGACAGTGGGATACAGACATTCACAAGGTTTTTCAAAAACCTAAGGAAAATCCACAGAGAGGTGCAGAAAACAACAATGTTGTTAATTCTGCCAGATCAACTTAAAGAAAAATATGCATAAAAGGGCTCCTGAAAAGGTTGCAATGGTCAGAATTTTACTTTATTTTAAACAGGAAAACAACTACACAAGCTACTTAAACCCAGGAAACAATTAGAATAACCAAGATATAAAATCACAGCTTGATGACAACGTATCTACTACACACACAAAGTACATAAAAAAAAACAGCGACAACAAACTATAGTGGAAAGTCGCAAAGCCCACATGGTCTACTGACTAGACCGAAGCTGTGCTTTGTGCCTTTATATCTAGCAGCTATAGTGTATACACACATATACACACACACACACACCTTAGTGTCTGCCCATATGCAAAAATGACAGTTTAATTCGGCATTGTAAAACTAATTCTGCCTTTCAATTCTGTTTTTATCTACAAACAATAGCTGGAACTAATACATTGCATTGTTATCTATTGCTTTTTCAGTGACAGTGGTGACAGTCCATAATTAACACACAAAGACACAAATATGGCAACATGCACATTTCAGCTACAATGGCCATGCTGCTGCTGAAATGCAGACGTTAAATTGTACTGTAGATGGACAAGCAATTACAGAAGGGCATGTGGAGAACAGCGATCCAGCGTGATGGCATATGAGCCATTATTGCACTACAGAAGCAGCCAATTAAAAATCCAGTTGTATCTGGTACCGAGTGCTGTTTTTGACTGCTTCTTCTATCACTATGTTGGTGATGTCTCTGTTGGCCTTCACTAAGTTTTTTCTCCTCTCTTACAGTTTTTTAAATTAATGTGCTGTAATACATTTTTTAAAATGCACATGTTCCTACAACTCTTATTGAGACTGAATCTTGCTCAGTGCTGCTATTAAGATTCAGAACATCACTGGCAAAATGAGTTGTGCTGAATCATAGGTACAGTCAAAGACAGATGAATAGCTGCCAACATGGGTGAGAGGGATGGGGTAATAGCAGCTAATTCAGCCCCCATTAAGCGCTGATGTGGTAATAGTGACTCTAGGCCATACTCTGCGGTTTATGTTCTGTGGTTTTGCCGTTGTCCATCTGCCCACGTTTCAGGGACAGGAAATGGAAGCGGTTCTTAATGCTGCTAATGCTGCTGCTTTTATTGAAAGTGTTGTTCAACAAATCCTCAGCTCCCTCTGCTCTGTCACCTGCGTACACAAAAAAGGCATATGAAAACAAACAACTGTAAATTACTGCATGCCTCTGCTGATATTCAAAATGAGAGGAAATATCCAGGTTTTGAGAGACAGGATAAGTAATGGCCCTGCTTTGTCATCTCTTATTTTTGCACCAGGCAAAGGCATCAGTGTTACTTGTCACATTGATAAAGTGAATCCCCTGAGGGACTATAGCATGCGGTATAATAAATCAAAATGAAAAAATCCATCTTCATAGAATGTGTGGGCAAAATGTCAGGAATAGCAATAACAATAATGATAAGTGTTACCGTTAAAGCCATTGAAGATGATTGAATGTAACAGATGATCCCAAAGTGATCCCTAACAACTTTTATATATGAATGAGTAACTATATATATTTTATCAACTTATAGATACACATAATGTTGTAGAACATCAAAGAAACAAGTTTATTGCTGCTGTAATTAAAATGATGAGAGAGATAAACTTTTCCCTTCCCAGCCACTCTTTTTTTTGTGAAATTTAAAATCATCTTTAATACATCTTTGTAATTATAATGATAATTATGTAATGATACTTTACGGTACCCAGTTTCTTAAAATGCATTCAATGTAGAGATTCCACCATAGAATACCTTGTTTAAACTTAAAAGCATTTAAATCTCTAAAAATTAGTATAATTTACTAATTAGTAATTTACTAATACATTACTGTAATCTTTTAATTATAAATACTAGATTCAGTTCAGATCACTTACTTTGTACTTGTATAGTGCTTTCATTTTCCACAATAGACTGTCACAAAGCAACTTTTCCAGGATCAGTTCAGGATATAAATGTTAAATGTATAAATTTCGACCTGAACTAGCCAAGGGGTGATGGTGACAAGGAAAAACTCCCTGGGAATCATGAGAGGAACCAGACTCAAAAGTTCCCTTCTATAACTAGAAAATTAATTCTAGTTACAACATGAAGTCGAACAACTGTTCACTGTTGGATACCTAAGTGCAAAAAAAGGGTTTGTGGCAACTTCCCTACTAAAGCTATCATGGCAACTGCACTCCCAAGTCACTGTTGCAAAATGTGGAACCATCCACAGTAATCTTGTGTTACTGTCCATGTACGGCCACAGATAACTGATTATAATCAAGACATCTTCCTTTGCTAAGACATCATATTTTTGCAGTGTAATGTAATGTTAGCATTGAAGAAGACATAACTATAGTTCTTTAAGAAAAGCATAATAACAAATGACAATAAAAATGAAATGGTCTCATCATTTTCCCTTGCTTTCTAGTAGAAAAAGAGTAGGGTGATATTAGGGAAATTCCTATACAGGTAGATACTTTACTTGTGTATGCTAAAATTTAATTTGTGCTGACAATTCGAACACTGACACACCTAACTAAACAGGTTTTGCTGTGAACGTCTCACCTCTCTCCATGTCACACTCGGGTGAGGAGGCGCCACTGCATTCACTTCGAGGTCCAAGGATAGGTGACATCAGGCCAAAGTCTGACAGAGAAACAGTACTGGGCAGTTCCAGGCTGCATGGGCGTGTTGAGGGAGAGGGAAAAGAGGAGGACGAAGAAGTAAATGATGGGGATGAGGAAGAGGAGAAGGTGCACAGCAGTTGCAAAGGGCTGTTGCCTCCAGAGTTCATGCTACATGTGGACTGTGTTTCTGAATCCTCCTCAGACATGGCGCTGTTACTGCAGTTCTCGTCCTCAAATGTCTCTGATGCCACTGGAGTGAGACAGGACAAAGAAAAGTGAGTCTTATTGCCAGCTCTTTCTTTGGCACTAGTAGTAAACATACTCATGCACAATATGTTTATGCCAATTATCCAATAAAAACTAGACACAAATAAAAGCGTTTGAAAAGCTGACCTTGTAACTGTCATCCAACTGACACCTAAATCATAAACACTGCATGCCAGAGGCTTTTATCGTTCTTTGGCCTTCATTATGCATTTGAATAAATATACCTCTTAGGCAAAGTCAGTTACCGAACTACAATCTGCAGCAAAACCGAAAGGCCAGTCGGTAATTTAAAACTTTGTTCAGAGTATCACCCTAAAGGAGCTGGCCGAGTTTGGTGTAGATAGTTCGAAAGCTTGCCGAGTTATAAACATCCAAAGTTTATAATGGGAGTCTATGGGGAAAAAAGGCCAATTTGAGACCTGGTACCGGCAGTACCGGTACTCGGATCGCTTAGTTAAGTAATAGCAACAAACTTCAGACCAGGGTCTACAACATATCCGAATCTGGTGCATGTGGCTCGAAAGCTCAATGGCGCATTAAATTTTAAAAATTTTTTGTCTAAGCTTAAATAGGAAAACAGAATGTTGGCTTCTACAAAGCCAACATAATAACAAAAATGTTATCTGAATTCATATTTAAAATAATCACTACTACTAATAATAATAATAATTCAGTGAGTTTTGGGACACTGACATATTTTTTGTGATCCTGTCAACATATTCAAAAATTAGTGTGTACTCACTGGATATGCCATCAGATTCCATTTTGAAGTTGGTGATATCATCTCCGGTGACCCCATCAGTCTCTGACCCCACTCCCCTCTCTCGCATTCCAATGGAGCGCCTGCGCTCATGAATCTCATCCGAGATCATCTCTAGGTTTTTTAGAGCTGTCTTATATTCTCCTTTAGAGTAGGTCAACTTGGTCTGAAGGTCATCCACATTTGTTTTTAGTTGCTATAATGATACAGATAGCAACACGCGCACACACACAGACACACACACAGTCACACAAGCTTGATGTTTGGACAGCAACTTATACAAACTGCAAACTGCACACAACAGTAGTACACTGTGCATATACTGTACAACATGGAAACATATTCCTCTAAAAGCTTACCTCTAGCTGTAAGTAGTACTTTGCCTTCAGTTCAAAATAAGGCCTGAGACAAGGAGACAGAGAGAAAATACATCTATGAATAGAACTGTACTTAATGCCATAGCAACAATTTGCCCTGCCTGCCAGGTTTGCTGAGGGCTTTTGAGGAGGATTACCCGCCTGTCACCGTAAAGCTGTAGCTGGACTGTTATGAAACTGTATTTATGCAAAGTAGGAAGTACAGTTTGGCAGAGGAGAAACTACACACTTGATGATATACCTGGAAAATAGACTTTAGTCAGAAAATGACCTTCTAGAATCAGTACTGATGCGCTGCATGCTTATGTACTCAGATACTCCTATCAAACAGGTGATGAAAGCATTCAAAGATGAATAAAATCCTTTGTTCTATTTTGGGAAATCAATTCTGTCACGTGACATGATGTCGTTATGAACCTCAAAAAGAACAGCTTCGCTGCTAAAGCACTTTGGAGATTTTTATCCAGGTGGATTAAAATGCTCACTTGGACTTGCTGATGGTGCGTTTAAGTTTCTTCTCCAGCTGCTTCATGTGGTTCATGGCTGCACTGTATCTGGCTGCTGTCTCTTTATGTAACAGCTCACTGCGGCTCTTCGTTTGTTCGGCCTCCATCACCTATAAATGCAGCACATTTGAATCATCTTTACTGCAGTTTGCACTGCTGCATTTAACTTGCCACTTGTTGAACTTTGAGATGTTGTGTTTAAATATATACTGCAAACATAAAAACCTAAGCTTTTAAGCGAACTTCAGCATCATTAAACGTCAATTCTGCTGTACACGTGAGGCATTTTACTGACTAGTGCTTGCTTTTAAACTTAGAAATAAAACCATAAATACAGACAATTCAACTTCAGAGGAAAGAAAGGCACAAAAGAAGCTAGAGAAAATATATAAATACACCACAGATAGTTAGATAGGAAAAGCAATGCTAGTGAGTAGTGCTCATGTCTAGTGAAGTTGCATTGAGGCACCACATTACTCACCCTCTGAGTGGCATGGTTCAGCATCTCCTGCCAGGCTGAGTCAAAGTGACGCTTGTCTTCCTCCAGCAATCTCTGTTCGGCCAGGGCGATGGTCTCTTTGGCAGCCCGAAGCACTTCAGTAGCTCTCTGGAAATCTTGTGTTGTCCTCTGGGCCTCAAGCTGAGCCTGGGCAAAGGGCAGTATGATCAGTCAGACACCACCAGCAGTATAATCCCAGGATACAGGGCAGACTCCTGCTGAGAGACCAGTCTGCCTATAGGCTTTTTATCCCATATTCCAGTCTGCTTTCATTTAACACTGGCACAACATTACTACACAACACTTCCCCTGTAACAGATGCCTTATGTTTATTGGTAAATTCGGACTCTGTTGTTAGTTGGGCTGAAACATAAACTGTTCGGTTGCACTATGGTTCACCTAGAACAAAGGTAATACCAGGAGCTACAGAAGGGTAGACTTTACAAATGAGTAAAGCTTTACTATCATAATCTGATGTAATTTCTAATGCTCTCGACTCTATTCATCTTTCACTGGTACTGACAAGTAAATGCCTGAAGAAAATTCGTTACAGACAAAGCTGTTTATCCTGTGGGTGCTACACAATAAGAATAAAAGAAAGTGTAATTTCTATGCTTGACTACTGCACAAAGTCATTCACTGGCAGTCATTTCACTTCGACTGTGTTTTCTATAGTCTCTATCTTCTTTGCAACATATATCCTGTATATGACAATAAGCACTAAAGCTTGTTCCTGTATGATTAGACCCCTTTTTGAATTCAAATACAGGAGATACAGAATTTCACCTTTGGTAATTCAACATATTGAGCAGAACAGCTACATTTAATTACTTAACCTTAATAACATTGAAAATGGACCTAGAATTAATACTCTGGGTCATATGCTATGCAAAATACAGAAGTTACATTTTGATAAGAAGCACTGCATGTTAACATCTGATGCTAATAGGTTAGTCAGTTCTCTGAAACTGTAAGATAGTTCTCGTCCAAGTTCCTCAACCAAAACCACTACTGCTATACAACTTCCCCAAACATACAGATGACAAATGTAAAACTAACCATCATGCCTTTCCAAGTATGGACCAAATGCTCTACTGCAGAAAAAGACTTGAAAAGAAAATACACTTGAACACCTAAATAAACAAGTATGGAGATTCTGCACATTTTGCTCAAATGATAATGGATTTTATCAATGTGATACATGATGTGATCATGTACACAGAACCAAGGGCAAACCACAAGAAATAATATTAGGAGGAGTTTCATGACTTACCAGACGCCAATAATTTCAATCAATCAATCAATCAATCAATCAAACCAATCCATCCATCCATCCATCCATCCATCCATCCATCCATCCATCCATCCATCTCTCTGAAACTTCAACTTGGCTGTCAAAAAATTCTCCAAATGTGTTATTCTATCCATCATGGAAAGTAAAAACAACACAATCAAGGAACCATGAATGAAACAAAAATGGAAAGTTAAGTTGATTAAAAACCACTAAATCCTAAAGAATCCTTAAATCAATTGAAAATCACTTCTTTAAGGACACATTCTCCACAATATTTTGGTCTGCTATTTATGTTTACACTTCAAACAGACATAATGACGGGGAACTACTAAACAATCAAATAAAAAGATGATGCATTGCTATATCTGAGATATAGAAATGTTTGCACAAATGGGGGGAAACCTTAATGGTGGCAAATGCTGTACAGAATGCTCCATGTTGTTTTCTCATTACTTACAAACATGCCTACTGTAGTACCTGTTCTGACACGTAGTACGTTTTGAGCTAAAGATATTGCTATGCATTGTGGTATTAAGCGAAGAAGCAGCATATTAAGCGAAGAAGAAGTATTTACAGTGCACTATATGGAGAATATAGTGAACTATCCAGCAAGTAGAATTCATCCAGTGAGAATTTAGACAACAAAACAAAACAGATTTAAAGAACACTATATAAATACTATATATTTTAGCTCCAGTGCATCTGGTTCAAGTTAATATGTATGGGAGTGACTCAGAAACATGCAACCCTGAAATGCAACTTATTTAAACACACCCAAATGTTTGAAGGTTATTTTTCTTGTGCAAAACAACCAAAAGACATTAAATTATTCATCACTATTCAGATGTTAATCACATTAAGATGCTAAGATGCATGAGGCCAAATTAAGTTAGCATTCAGTTACAAAAAAAAAAAAAAAAAAAAATGGAAAGAATTTTCTTTTTTTTTGCACCAAACCTAAGCTGTACAGAGACACCTTTGTGACTTGGTAAAGTGTATCATTAACTTTAATGGGACAAGAGTGTCTCTGGCATACGGACTGAGAAGCAGTGTGTTATTTATTATACAAAATGATGAGCCCATGCTTTCTTTAAAATCTGTTAGTTATTAAGTCTGTTTATGGCTTTTGGATTTGATGAATTAACTGAACAAAACAGGGATCCGGATACATTTGGTGTAATGTGTTCCCAAACACTCCTTTTGATCAAACATCCTTTGGCATTCCTAGAACATGGTCTGACCCAGTTGCCTTTATTTATTTTTTTTTTTTTTATTGCTCTTTATTCATACCACATGACACTATCCTACGTGGGGTCATTTATGAGCTCTACCTTCTCTCAAAGCTCATCTCTCAGAAATCTCTACCTTCTCTCAGAAAGCTCCATACAATTCAATGCTCACATTCTACACTGAGACACAACATGGCTTCACTAAAGCATATATGCAGCAAAGAAGAAGACTGGATGAAAAGAAAAAAGTATTTAACAGAGTGATTTGACAAAGTAATTATTTCCAGTGTGCAAACCTTTCCTTGCAGCTAAGAAACTGCAGAGGAGTGTGTGCAAGATCAGTTTCAAGATCAAATAAGTGCCTCAAAACATAACAATTCAACCCATTTACAGCAAAAGCAATGATATTACCAATACATAACATCCACAAATATACACTACATTCTATTTTTTTAATTATGTAGAAATTATATATATAAAATATTTAATAATATTTTTGTGCATTAACATTATAGAGAATATGCTACAGTTGTGAATTCCATGTGACTGGACCATTGTTCATGGTTTATAAAACATTTTATGGCTGTTTTAGATACAACAATGGTTGTTTTTGTTGTTTTATTTGAACTCGCTGTATGAATGGGGCAGTGGTGGTTCAAGTGGTTAAGGCTGGGTTTGTGATTGAAGGATCGGGGTTCAAGCCCCAGCACTGCCAAGCTGCCACTGTAGGGCCCTTGAGCAAGGCCCTTAACCCTCCCTGCTCCAGGGGCACTATATCATAGCTGCCCCTGTGCTCCGACCCCAACCTCCTCAGTTGGGATATGCGGAGAAAAGAATTCCTCTGTGTTGTAATGTATATGTGGCAATAATAAAAGCTTACATGACCCCAAATCAATTCATTATGACTTTTCTGGCATAAAATGTCAGCAGTTCAGAAGAAGGAACAGAAAAAAAAGTTGGAGAAGTGTAAGCCAAAAGCAACAGATACAATCCAGAGGCTTTGGTTTGATCCATTTCAGTCAAACTGGGTTAAAGTAAAACCTAATGAGGTTGGAGCTGAAGTGTTATCACTGTTTGTAGTATGATGACATGCACAAAGTAAAACAAAAGACTTCCCCAAGAAAAAAAGGAATCAGAAACAACAACAAAAAATATCTCTTTCCCTTCACATACACTTTGGAAAATTTACCCAGAAGACACATAAAAAGAGAGACTCATCGATCGCAGCAAAGGACAGAGAAAAAGACTGAGACAATAAAGGAAACAAGAAAGAGCCTAATACAATCTGAGGAACCGTTGCTTCTGTATTATCATTCTAATCTTAGCCACACTGAAAACATCTGTAGGCAATGTATTGTGAAGCTGAGTCTAAGTGGTGATTAACCTTACTACCAAACGCTTTAGTCCTGTTTTTTAATAGAATTTTCTAGAATATGTTTAGTTTTTAACAACCAGCTACTACACTGGTTTTATTCTGGACCAATAACAGCACTTCACTTGGCTTACTCTTAAGATTTAATATTTATTCATTCTGACACTTTTGACTTTAAAACATTTTCTAACCCCTATTGCTAGTGATAACATTGTATGTTTTAATCACTAACTAGTTATGTTATGTAATGTTTACCCACAGTTTCTCTTGCCATTTAGTCTCAAATTACAGGATGGGGTTCTGCATTAGTTCAGAAAAAAAACTAATGCTGAGCGTTTTGATTACAAACACATTTGTAAACTTTCAGCTATTAACCTTCACTGCAATCTGCCTACAAAACCTTGATCATTCAGATGAGTCTTAGGAATGGATTTTATTACAAAGGATAATTACTTTTTCATACCCGAGGATGGCTCTTAATAATTTAACCCACTTCATAAATGAAATCAATTCTCTCTAAAGGCTCCGTTTATGAACCAGTGAAGAGAAAGAACAGAATGATACTGACATTTAATGCCAAGTGTTTGCATGTAGAGCAGCATGGCACACAACCACTGAATGAATCTTGTCATGGCCAGCAAGGATTACAGAATCTTTGGCAGAGAATATCTTCTAACCTGGGATCCATTTTATCTAAAATATACTGTTGCAAATCCCTTCATCTGAAAATATACACCGATTAAGCTACTTCCTAAACTGGAATCATCAGTCTTGACATCTGAAGGCACAAAAACAAAAGTATTCACTTAAGAACCTTGAGTGCCCAATTCTCACACTTTTCTAGTAAATAATCTGAGGAGAATGCCATATTATGATGAATCATCACAGGTTTCCTAGTGTGTCACTCTAAAAACATCCTACAGTGATGATATGCAAAGAAGTGAACACGTAGCACTATAACCTTATCTAACTGAACAGTTAGTAACCAGTGTTCAACAAAACAGACAGAGCAAAAAGAATGTGGATGTGGGTGAGGACATTGTGTGTCCATAAAATAAAGGGGGGGTCTGAGACTGAAGGGTGCCATGAAGAATTACTTTTATAGACACCTTTTCTACATTGCAATAGGTCTCTATAATTTACAGTATTATATCGGTATTAGATTGGTCAGAAATGCTGCTATAGGAGCAGCTCTGGAATAGTTCAGGCTATGAGCGAGGCAGATCGTACGTTTATATTAATTGCCCATTTATACACATTATTGTTTCTAAAGAAAGAACTTGTACAGGTTAAGTGTAAGGGGAATTTTTGGGGTTTGTGATTAACTTGACAGCTGAGAAACAAAAACTAGCTGTTTAATCAATGGTCAACAATATTAAATGTAATGATAAGCTTGTCACTCTTACTGCAGTAGTATAAGATGAATAAATCAACAAAAATAATCAAATATTATGAAACATCATATCAGGCCACATCACCCCAAATAGTGTTGATTATATTCCAACAGCAGCATGGTTTACCATAGTTTATTTCTTGCACAGCAACATCAAATAAGGTAATTGAAAGAATTATTTTTATTTGCTCAGCCTTATGATGGAAACATTGATTAAAGTCATGGTCATGACTAACACGTGTGCCTCAGTGTGTCATGCTGGTTAAAACCTTAATGCTGATGAAGATAGCACTATGTTTCCTTTTGACTATAAACAAGAACACAAAGCATTCAGTGCAGAAAATTATACCACAATCTATAATCAGTTCAGTTATACACAAAGGCTTGTCTTAAGAAGTGTGTGACACAGACAGTGTGGAAAACAATTTGTGCGAGGCTGGGAAGCAGGGTACAGCTCAGCCTGATGATGTTAACAACCTGACAAAAACAAGTGGGTATGGGAGAAAAACAGAAACGGCAAGCAAAACAAAGAGGAGGAAAGACAGCAAGGAGAGTAGAGAAGTCAGCTGGCAGGGTTTCCATTTAATGTCTTGATGTTTTCCACCAAATATACAATCAGGTCTAGCACATAACAGGCAGTAAGAGTTACGACTGTCTGGGATTTTTGGAGGATTAAGGGGATCAGTTTCTGTCATACTGGCTTCAGACAAAGATATAATGGCCAATTGGATACAATCAGCTCTTCATACAAATCACGTCATTATTAGTGAATACAGTATGTCTAATCTGCGAACACTCAGTCTGTCATTTCTGCTGGCTTTTTATTACCATAAAATAGTCCAGCTGCATAGCTTTGTCCTAGCTTCATGACATCCTGTTTATTCCAAACACCAATAAAACCAGAGTCTGAATATGATCATTAATATTTATTCTGATAAACTGCTTTGTGGTAAAAAATAAATTTCTCCAAAGCTGCGTTTTTGTTTTTATTAAAAAAACAAACTTCTACAGTTGCCTAGTACAATAAAGGCTTGTGATTTCAAGCACTATTTCTACTCTAATGTAGACATATTTGTTATCCTAACTTTACTACATAACCGGGCCAAGTCTGTGACCCAACACTAAAAGACAAAGCAGCACATTGATAATGGTTTTCTATATTTGAGTAACATAATTTCAGGAATAAAGCACCCTCAAATGGTAACACTTGTCCCTGTGGGTTATTATTAAACCCTTTATGTACTCTGCTCTAAATAAATGGCCCAAAATGTCAATACTCTGTTTTTGACATAATTGGAAGAGCAAACCAAAGTCCAAATCATACTCAGAGTTAATGATCACTTGAAGGAAAATACATTTGTCATTTAATTACTTGGACAATACACTGTAAGTGTACACTTCAAGTATATTTTGCAATATTTTATAGATTATTAGCATTTTTCATGCTATATGAGATAATGTATGAATTATATTGTTTAGCATTGCTCATGCATTGAAAGTATGTTTCTCTGTGTAAACACTAAGGAAGCGTGTATTATATGGAGCCTGCATACTGTAATGAATGAGATTTTACTTTAATCAGATGAATATGCCAACCTGTTTTACAAACAATATGAAGAATACATAATACGAAACTGACACTGACTCTGTTATGCTTGGTGTGTGGGGAAAAGTATAAAAAAATAGAGCTGTTGAGCAAGAGCTTTGTGTGTGCCTTTCTCCAATTCCTGCCAGGATATCAGCTTTGTGTTCATCTAAGCAGTGAACACAAATCATCGCGCACACTGAGTGAGCATAAACAACTTAAAAGATTAAATTGTCATTATATATACACCATGTGTCATTTTGTAAAATATTTGGTGTGCCGTGGGATTTTTTTAATGTAAAAAATGCGCCTTGCCTCAAAAAAGGTTAAAAATACTGCCTTACATAGCAACATCAACTCACTTTAAGTATGTGAATAACAAGTCGTTTTTTTTGTTCAGCCTCACTGTTTAGAACTTCGTGTTCATGACAAACATTTGTGTTTTGGTGTGTCATGCTGGTTAAAATCCTAATGCTGATGAAGATCATTTATATCCCATTTAGATATAAACAAGAACACAAGGCATTCATTGCAGAAACTTATTCCACAATGGATGTCTTGGCCTAAACTAAGTAAACAGCATCTACAAAAATAAAGAAAGGTCTTTGCTACACAATAGAAAACACAAGAGGAAATCAATGATTAAAATATATGTGAGAGAGTGGAATAGAAGCTATAAAGCAAATAAGTGCTCCTCAGAGAGTCATAACACTAACCACACTATATAGGAGAAGCAGGGGAGAGTTCAGCACTGATGAGCTTTAAGCAGAGCCAAGAGTGAGACTCACCTGCCTGGCCACACGCCGTGCCTCCCAATATGGTTTTGAGTCCTCTACGGCCTTGCCGATCTTCTTCAGCAGCTCATCCAATTTGACTGTGGCCTCCACCAGCACCAAGCGAAACCTCTGCCTTGCATCCTTGGAACCACAGCACAAAATGTCACACATGAACATAAAACAGAACCAAGACTACAGGAATGGTGAAATATTTAATATTCCACTTGCATTCCCAGTTTCAATTAATAAACTGTCCTGAATGGGGTAAAAAGTGATACGAGATAAAATACGTCAATGAATAAGTGAAGGAAAAGACTGCTTGCTTGAACTAAATTCAAAGATACACAAGAAATAAACATTTGTTTTGACCATGTTAGAAAATTTAAACAGATTATATGGAATTGTACCTATTGTAACAACAGATCTGAGAACTGATTTTGTGGTGAGGGCTTGCGCGTCAAGATTTTTGGAAGACCCAAACAGCAGGAACATCAAAGTAACCTACACCTCTGATGGGCAAAATATCTATCAAAATCTCCAGGAGATCGGCAGTTTCTGAAATAAACAAACCAGCCCATCAGGTAAAAATAACCGTCATGACGCAAGTGACGGATGTTTTTCATTCTGATGGGTGATGTGAACATTAACTGAAACACTTGACATGTATCTGCATGACTTTTTTTGCATTGTGCTGCTGCCACATGATTGGCTGATTAGATAAGAGCATGAATGTACAGCTGTTCCTATTAAAGTGATTAACATATAATTTTGGTTCAATTATAGAAAACCAAACATGCTGAAAAAAATCTGGTTTTGACTCAAGTCTGTGTTTGTCCAAAACAATATGTATTCGTTTAGGCTGCTTTCTAACCTGGCTTTTTGCCTCCAAACATCATGTTAGGTCTGGGGCCAGTTTAATAAAGCTTTTAGATAACTACATGCTGCATCAATATACAATATAAGCCACATGAATGTTGTTTGTAATCAGATACCAGCTCCTAAATAAGCTGTGATGTGCCTTTTTATGGTTAAGGTTTATTTCCCAAGCGACGTTAGAGTAAACAGAGATCAGTGGAGTGAAGAGATGCTGATGAGGTTCATGTTTAAAATGCCCCGAGTGACTTCTACTTCAGATGATGAGATAAAGTCTGCAGTGGATAAAAATCAAAATCAAAGTGTGAACTCATTTACCATCATAAATTTATTGTTCTCTAAAGTTCAGCACTAATAATGCTTCTCCATAAGGAAATTAGGTTTTAAAGGTCGACAAGACAGCTTTCAGTGAAAGTGAAATAAAATGTTTAAAAGCAGCTTTCTCCCTTTCCTCTTCATAATACTAGAACTTTACTTGTAGTAAAGACATACTTTCAGAATTAAAAATAGTTTAAAAAATGTCAGTTTTTGACTATGTTTCGATTTGCATGGCTTGCAATAATTGGTTGTTTACTTTTCTAAATAAAAAGAATAAATACATCAGGTTTGGTTCATTATATCTACCACTTTAATTAGAGCCACAGCCAGATGCAAGGGAAGAAATACAATACAAGTTTTAGGTTTAAATTTATGGCATTTGGCAGACGCCCTTATCCAGAGTGACTTTTTATCTCCATTTATACAACTGAGAAATTGAGGGTTAAGGGCCTTGCTCAAGGGCCCAGCAGTGTCAGCTTAGTGGACCTGAGATCACAACCTTCCAATCAGTAATCCAACACCTTGACCACTAAGCTATGCACATCCCTGAGATTAAAAACATTTAGCTTGATATAAAACCTAAACATTATTACAGATTGAAAGGTTACAATTGCTAACCATTACAGATGCAAACAAAGAATTACCAGCTCATAAAATGTTTGCAGCCAGGCAGCTGGCTTTGTTTTGAGCAGGTCCAAGTGCATTTAAATTGATGTATTTCTTTAACTAGCTCCTATTAACCTGCACAACTAATCGAAATAGTGATTTATTTATTTTTTTAGATTTGAGGTCAATCATCATATTAACCTAGTACATTTCGAAACCATTTTATACCATTATGTGTAACAGTAAACATTAAAATGAACATCAAGCATTTTTAGATCCCTGAAATGAAAGCCACGCTGATTCCACAATCATACGAGCACAACAGTGTCACCAGACAGGATTTATAACTTTCCTTAACATTATTGTCTTTAGCCATGTTACTATCTGAGCTTTGCATGAAGCGTCAATATTCAGACTCACAACTAAACTGAACAATTTGATTTAGGAAAATAATCTGATATTTCAATACATATTTCAGTACTTTTGTACCTCCAGTTCAGTCTCACATCGGTTGATGTCATCTGTGGACTGGTTCAGCTTCTCAAGTTCCCCCTGGTATAAAAAAAATGCCCAATTTGGAGAAGTCAAATTAAAATGAAACAGACAAGCAGAAAAATTCAGACCAGTTCCCAGCAGATAAAATGATTAGTATTTGAAAGCATTGCCACTAATGTAAGGTAAAAATGCACTGGATACAAATATCAAGCAGCAGACAGATCTCTAGCTACAGGTTTTGTAGATTTGGTTGTAACCTAAATTGAAATCCTGAATATTTTGGTCTAAAGCACTGATGTCATGCAGGATGCTGAACAAAACCAAACCCAATTCATTTGGTACTGGAGCAGCCACGACATTGTGTGCACAAAGAACTCAAGTATTTGTTTACCTTCATAAAACTGGATACTAAAGTATCTCAGTTAATAATAAAATATCCAAACAAACACACTGCGACAAAACAGGTTTTATTACCTGGACCCGAGGATCCACTTCTTCCTCTTCAGCTGACTCACATTCTCCATCAGACCTGCTGTGGTTCTCTCTGTGATCCATGATCTGGAGTGATGATGTTTCTGGTCTTGATGTTCAAACAATGGTCCACAACAATGGTTTCTGCTCTTCTAGTAAATGTGAAAAGAAACCCTAAAAACACTGCACTATCTATCCAAAGCTTACAGTCTGTTCATTCCCACTGGACTAGTGACGAACACTACTCGTTAAACACACCGTCCTGTTTTTAAGAGGCGGTGAATATTGAGCACAACACACGGTGCGCCTGCGACGCCGAGCCGTGGGCGAAAAGCAAGGCTACATACGCGCACTACTATACTACACAGTATGATAGTATGCTGCTTGTACAATAAGCGCACTATTGTGACATACTCTATAGTGCGGTAGTATGCGGTCCTCAGAGCGCATTGTGGAGCGCCACTGACCCGCCCCTTTCCATAGTGGCACCGTATGGAAGGCCATCATTGTCAAAACGTCCTGTAGCTTTGACCCGGTTCATGTCTGGTTTTAATATCCGAACAATAGACAAAACTAAATGCTAAAAGACTCGTGGATTTAAATCAGAATCAGATTAATGTGAGTGAGTGTGTGTATATGTGCCAGCTAATAAAAAAAAAAAAAAAAAATATATATATATAAAAGAGAGAGAGTTATAGTACACAACACACACCACACATACACACCACAACACAAACACACAACCAACCACACACACAATTAAAAAACACAAATATTTTAGGAAAATGTAAGATGGGAAAAACCCCAATCACTTGAGATCATTATTTTAAATGATTGTATGCTCTGTAGACCATCTGTCTGTCTGTCTGTAACGTCGCTATCTTACTCTCCATCTAAAGAAACAAATAACAAAAGAACAGTAAAAATGTTTCGGTGCCAGAATCCAGTAATCACTTATTGTTTCTGGACAGAAGATTCTTTTCATTCTTGTTGTATGTGACAGTTCAAAACTGTGGTCAGAAGTGACCATTTCTAAAGACTTTTTCGTCTCCAACAATACACACATTAGACAAGAAGGTAACAAGTGTTGGGCTTTAAAGGACTTGATTTTTGTATTATTTCTGTCACACTGTTTTAGACATTTTAACTCATGGAAAATAGAATTACTTTAGAATAAATACTATCTAGACAGAATATCTTATGCATGAAAGGGTAAATCTTAAAGTTTAATATTTGTTTATAAATTACTGATTAATTGATTCATTCATTTATGCCGTCATGCTGCCCTCTTGTGTTAAAAGATAGTATTGACAGGGTTATGGTTAACTGACTGTTAGACAAAAAAGAAAACACACAGTTTATATAATCTAAATACAGATCATATACACATTTCATTTATTTGACACTTCATGAACATTGTGAACCAACTCAATTACTATAACTGACAGTGACTCATACAATGCATAAAAATATGGCTAATATTCACTGAATTAAATGTATTTATCTACAAAGCAGGGGCACGGTGGCTTAGTGGTTAGCACGTTCGCCTCACACCTCCAGGGTCGGGGTTCGATTCCCGCCTCCACCTTGTGTGTGTGGAGTTTGCATGTTCTCCCCGTGCCTCAGGGGTTTCCTCCGGGTGCTCCGGTTTCCTCCCCCGGTCCAAAGACATGCATGGTAGGTTGATTGGCATCTCTGGAAAAATTGTCCCTAGTGAATGAGTGTGCGCGTGTGCCCTGCGATGGGTTGGCACTCCGTCTAGGGTGTATCCTGCCTTGATGCCCGATGACGCCTGAGATAGGCACAGGCTCCCCGTGACCCGAGGTAGTTCGGATAAGCGGTAGAAGATGAATGAATGAATCTACAAAGCACCAATGAAAACAACAGTCATTCAGGCTTGCGGAATTTACTCTGGAGAAATACTCGTGGAACACACAGTCCTTCCTTTTTGTTCACAGTTTCTCTCAGAACGTATTCGTTTACAAGACTGTGAAACCCTGCCTGCTGAAACAGATTGGCCAAATATTCTGCAAGAGATACAAAGAGTTCATGAGATCATACTTACTTACAGAAAAAATAAACTTACATCAAAAAACACTGACAGTGACTAACCTCTGGAGAAGAAAAAGGAACGAGTGCCGTCCTGTCTCACGTAGAAATTCTCCCCGAGCTTGCTCCCCGATTTAAACCTCAGCATGGCATGATCATAGAGGCCGTAGTCCCTGAACAAGACGATTCCTCCGGGTTTTAATACCTGCCAAACCCCAACAGAAATGACAGCATGTTTTTTTTTTTTTTTTTGCCTTTCACAGTGCTATATTTCTATTCAGCCTAAAAATGCACGATTAATAAAAATAACACTTTCATACATACTCAAGTACACTTTAAAAGATTTTAGTAATAATTAATAAAGTAAGCATTAATATCTACTGTTTACACTGCAACACATTATGTCATTATATTAGGTCAAAGTTCACAGTAATTTTACCTCTGCTAATCACACCCTGATTTTGAATCATCCTTAAAATAATCAATGAATTTTAGGTTTGGGGGGAAAATAGCTCTAAAATCACACCATCTACTTCTACAGGTTACTTTACCCGATAAACGTTTTCCACAGCTAGCTGCATTCTGTCAGGGTGAATAGCTGACAGGACAAATATCAGAGTGGCAACATCCAGACTATTTTCTGAAATGGTGGCACGGAGGTCGTCTTTAGTCAGATCGCACTGAAATGCCAGACATCGCTCTGGACAGTACAGGGAGTTTTCCTGGAATGCAAATACAAGATTTCATATGAGCATGAACAGCGTTAAGCTAAACTCACTAAAGATTTGTTAACATGCAGGAGGACACAGAGATACTATTTTCTTATTAAATTTACTCTCACCATTTTTGAGGGTTATGTCAGGATTTATATGAAGGATTAAACAATAACCAATGGAAATGTTACTGAGATGAATATATTAAGTATATTCCAGTGTGAAAGCCCATAACAGCATATTTTTATTTTGTGTTTAGAGAGGTTGCATTATCAAAAGTTGCCGTGAACAACAACTTGTTAAATCCTTTTAAAAGTATATTCAACTTCAACTAGCACTTCTTTCCTTATCTTTTGCATTTATAAAAAAAAAAAAAAAAAACACCTTTGACACTTTTTCATTGTAACTCTGAACAAATGTTTTAAACTCATGGTATCTTAAGTATGTAACTTAGTGAGCCAGCATTAATGTATTCAATGTTAGAGATTTAAGCACTTATGTACGTCGCTCTGGATAAGGACGTCTGCCAAATGCTGTAAATTTAAATATACTTTTTGGACACCCTGGGCTACTTATAATGTGTGGTGCATTTCTTATGAACCTATTGCTGCATATTACAAATACATTTCACACACGTTTCCTGTGTTAAGTCAATTACGGTCAAATTCTAAGCTTAGAGACAGATTTATTTGATCTTTTACTACAATATCAGATTTGTGGTTGGACAAACATTCGCATATAATTTGTTAGTATTTCAAAGCATTGTTTAAGTATTTAGAACATTGTTAGTAATTGTTTAACTTGAGTCAAACTCTTTGGGTCTTCCACAAGCGTCTCACTACACTTAGCTACAGTACTGTGTTTACTCTTTTCTGGTGTCACAGTTTATATGAAGCAAAAAGGCCTTTTTTTAGTACTTTTTGTGGGAAACGGCAAGAAAGAGATCCATAAATAACTCTTAGTCTCAGTCACCTTCACAAACCGTACAGCTCGAGGAGAAAAGTCACAAGCGTAGATAAAGATGTTGAGATCCTCTTCCATCAAAGGGAAAAGACAATTACCGACTCCACATCCAGCCTCCAGCATCAGCAGCTTCTGGGCCTCGAACTGAAAAGCCAAACAAAGCAGTGAAGCAGTTTCTCATTGATTATTGCACAGATAAACACTGGGGCATCAGTAACTCACCTCTCTGTGAGCTTGAAGCTCCTCAAACTCCCTCGTTGTCCAGTGTCTGTCTTTATAAAAGTGTGTGCTGTTCCTTTTGTAAAATAAATCCCAGTTTTTTTGAGCATCAACCTCCAACTTCTGCTGCTTAAATTCTGACACCAAAACGCGGTCATTCTTCAGTTTTTCCTTCTCTTCTTTTGTCAAAATGTTTGTACACGAATCTGTGGCCTGGAGAGGAAGCTCAGTGACCTTTGACCCCAGACATCCATCTGTTTCTTGGGCCATAATTTATTTATTTTACACAGAATTCCTTTGGTTTTACTTTAACTTCATTACATTACAAGATGTAGAACTGTTGTACCTTCAGAACAGGAGCTGGGTCATTGTATGTTTAAATAGGCCTTTATATCACTTAGTAAAACAGCTATTAAACAGATATGTAACTTTATTTAAGAATAAAATATTTTCCGAAAACTGGAACACAAAATTATGCTCAGCTCCTCAGGTCGTCGCTTCCGGTTTACTTTTCTTCGTGTATAGAAAAATTGTTGTCGGGACTAGAATAATAGAGTATGGCGACCTCTAGTGGGCATTAAAAAAGGCTCATATATATATATATATGAGGAACACACAAGGAAATTGGTTCCAGCTGTTTGTGACTCTCAAAAGTACAGACATAAATAACACTATACTATACAGGACAAGACAAAACAGACTATACAAGACAATACAGATGTGATACAATAGATATTATGAGTATTAAATATGAATACAGAATATATGACTGATCAGTTATGTACATAAAGTGTGAGAAGTGCAAATAATATTGTGCAATATTATGCTTTTTGTACAATATGAAGCAGCAGTAGTGTGTAACGTACACAGATATATATATATATATATATATATATATATATATATATATATATATATATATATATATATATATATATATATATGTATATATATATATATATATATATATACATATATATATATATATATATATATATATATGTGTATATATATATATATATATATATATATATATATACACGTATATATATATATATATACGTATATATATATATATATACGTATATATATATATGCCCTGCGATGGGTTGGCACTCCGTCCAGGGTGTATCCTGCCTTGATGCCCAATGACGCCTGAGATAGGCACAGGCTCCCCGTGACCCGAGGTAGTTCGGATAAGCGGTAGAAGATGAATGAATGAATGATATATATATATATATATAATCCGTTTATTATATATATTATAAATATATATAAAATGTAATTATATTTTATATTTTATAATAGTAATATGATATAATTAAATGAATATAATTAGATATAATTAAATTTAATAAAAATAAATATATAAAATAATATAAAAATTAAAATAAAAAAAATAACTACATTTTATAATATAATTTTAAAATCTTATTTATATGGGATTTAAATGAACTTATTTACTTTAAAAATTAAAATATTTGCTTTAAAATGAGTTTGAGTTAATTAAATAGAAAGCAAACACAAAGTGATCATCAGTTATTTAAAAGATAGCAAATATTTATTATTTATTACAATTTTCTGTCATTCATTTATTTATTTTTTAGTAACCACCTTATTCTCTTCATGGTTAATCCGAGATCCAGGAAACTCACAAAGTATTTCACAAGTAAGGCAAATTCAAAACCTCCTACATCTTTTTTCATCACTAGTCATTACTCTGAATTCTCTCTAAGATGCCCAAGGGTGGAAAATATGGACTGCAGCTCTCCATTCTGATCTACTATAATCTGTAACAACAGTGTGATATGAGTTTTCACCGCTTTATATTGATTTGATGCAATCTTTGATATACTGGGACACCATATATAGTGGGAATTTCATGCTCCATCAAGTCAGTCCACACAATATCCAGCAAACACAAAAGACATCTCTGAACATTTTCTTCTGTTCCACAGACAACTACAGAAAAAAAAAAATTCTATTCACTTCTTTAATTAGGTTCTGGTTGCAGGAGAGATTTTCTCTTTAACATGAAGAAATTTAAATCAACAAACAGCACAACACTCCAACCCTTCATGACAGGCGTTGAACCCATCTGTGTTCAATATCTATGGAAATCTAAACCACATTCATTATCTGGAAACATGAAAAAGATTTCCAACTCCATTACAAACATTATGATGAAAAATCTGATAAAGAAATATATTATTATTTTTTTAAATATTTTGACCATTCTGTATTCTGTTCAAACCTAATTGCCACATACCTGTACTTAATTTTATGCATGTCTGAATTTAAAGCATTAAATAACAGACTGCCTTATCTTTGGCAGCTTTCTGTACAGACACCAAATAGTGCACTTATCTTAAAGATGTGACTCTACATCCCTTAGCTTCTTAATCTATTAAACAACATATTTCACTCCTAATATAAATCAACCCTAATTACCAATCCTGATCATTTTCCACTCCCTTTTTAGTTCCTGTGTATTAGTTTCCTAATAAAGCATGCTCACTGCTCCATTTAGCACCAGAGAGTGGTCTCTCTCTATAAACATCCAGTGGCAGAAGAGCAGCAGACAGAACAGATAATCTACCTCAACCCTGCTTTATAGCAAATAAGTCAAATTAAATCTCTACAAACAAATGTTACATATCATAAATAGTGTATCTACAATGTGAAGAACCACAGTGGATAATATTAGATGTTTGAAATGTGTGCGCACCATTATGGCTTTGTTACCTTTGGAAAGTCTGAGGGAAAAACAAAACCCAAAACTAAACATGTTCATTTATTAAAGTCAGAAGTTAAATTCTGTTCTGGAAATTGTAATGAATCCTGGCAACCCTGGTTAATGATTAATGATTAATTCTGTTGTGTGTGCACCTCACTGGAACAAGGACACAAACATGCTCAATGACACAGTTTTATTTCAGCGTTCAGTAATGTTTCATTACATCAATTTTATTCATTTAGCATAAGCCATGTTTCACAGACTCGACTTAATTTTGTCTGAAGTTACAACATTTTAATGTTGTCCTCCCTCACCGAAATATATAATAAGCCGCCGCTAACAGTATGGTAAAATAAACGCAACAACAAATTAGAGGAGCTATAAACTAAAGCTATGATACCTCTTTTTTGTGTTTGAATTTCCTCTACCACTGCTCCCTTAAATTCCATCCTGTCATGAATCAGTGATGTTTTTCTGTTCAGAGAGTGGAGACCATTGGAGTCATTCAGTCCTGCAGAAAATTTTGAGTAGCCAGTCCATTTAGCTGTGTGTTTTTGGGAGTTGGGATGAAACGGTACCTTGGAGAAAGCTTACACAAATACAAAAACATGTAAAACTCATTTATTTCTGTTTCTTTCTACAATGTTTATTTTTTTTGAAGACAGTCAGTGACTTGTTTTCATAGCCCGAAGAACTTCATTCTAGTATGGCATCAGTAAAGAGAAGAGTGTTGGTGTGTGATTGATTTCTTTGTGTCCTGAGGGATCTTTGTGAGCCAAGACTGGTCCAACAATGGCTTCATAAGCAGGTAGCCGTGTTCTAAATTTGAGATCACAAAGCCAGTGGCAGGAACACATGAATGTAGTGATGTAGGAGAACCCTGCAAGTTCGAAAACAAGTTTTCGTACTTTTTCTGGATTGACTTAACTGTGCAAAGACCTGCCAGCAGTGAGCTGCAGTAATCCAATCATGGGGTGACAAGAGACTGAACAAGCAGCTGAGTTCCCAACACGAGGCACAAAAATGTATAATTAAGAAAAGTCTAGCAGCATGAACAGAGAATTACCAATCTTTCTTCTGTTGTCAGGTGATGTTATCAGAGCATTCTCCAGGGACATGACAAGAACATGAAAATGGACATATCATCAAAAATATCTAGCAGATCACTCTTGCAGGTAGACCAACTTAGCAAGACTCTTATGCTGATGCTTAACGGGTGCCAATTTCCCAGCCAACATATGCTGCTATATCCAGCATTAATCTCAAACTTAGTTAAAGTAAAATTTTGTAATCTGGCGGTGTGCGCAAATTCCCACTCTCATCTGTCAAACAGCTCTTGTGGGAAATGGCCAGTTTGTGACAATGTCACCACTGATTACTTGCTTCTGGTCTGTGAGAAATGAGGCATGTGTGATAACTCGACTCTCAGGATGATAAGGTATGACACCTGGTGCTTAACCTCTAGTAGAGTGTCCCTGGAGAATAAAATAACAACCATTGTTATTCTTAATCATCATATCTGCTGAATCATTCCTAATACTATTAAATCATATAGGTCTGTGGTAAAGTGCCATGAAAACAATTCCTGCTATTTTCTTTTTTATTTTTATTTTAATTACGTTATCTGCAGTAAAAATAATTTTTATCTTTAATCTGATATAATGACATAATGAGATTTTAAAATCTCACTGATGATGCTGTTATATATTTATCTTGGATTTATTCTTTACTGGTAAGATGACTCTGTTGGTTCTATTCTAATGCATTTACAGTAGTGTTATTGATTCTGTAGCATTGAATGGAAGTCTCTAGCTAATTAGTTCCATCTATGCTAATCGAGAGGAGTTCCAGTCTCTCTTAATATGCAAATTATGGGCAGGGTTTTCTAAAATATATCAAAGATGAAAAGGCTTTAACAGCAGAATAGCAGATAGCAGATAGTAGCACAATTAATTTAGATAGAGTAAAATTTAGTTAGATAGTAGTTGTGACCTCTTCTTGGTTAGTAGAGTGTTTGCTACACTTCACTGATATCACCTCTCACAGACACAGAAACACTCCAAAGGCCAAACTACCAGAAGCTTTGCACTAACAGAGACCTGGATCTTTCCACAGAACTCTACTACACTGGTTGCTTTGCACTCTACATATGGTTTCTCTCACATTCCATAATTAGCTGGCAATGGTGGTGGTACAATTTTATGTTGACTATTTTCTTTGTTATGTCTTGACATCTCATTCTTTAAACCTTCTCATGATTGTCATCTATCTCCATCCTGGTTCCCTAGGAGATTTTCTTCTGCATTCCTTCTACCTGACATTCAACAGCTGCCCTCCCACACACAAGGGAGGAAATGTTTTGGACCTGGTCTTTCTTCTGCCTTTTTCTGTAACAATCACACTCCCTGTCCTACCTAATCAGCTACAGTTTTCCTCTCCATCTCCCACTCCCTCCAACTTCCAACCTATCTCCTCTTCCTTTTGTAGTTTCCTACACTCTATCATCCTTTCCTGTTTCTGATTCCTTTTCCTTTATTCTGCTGAAGTATGCCAAAGATACTTCCTCTCTTCACTTTCCCCATCTATGGATTTCCTGTGCCCCGTATCTTGTAAATCCAGGAGTTAATCAGATTAATAGAATTAATTATGGATTAGAGAAATTCACAACTCTACATGGATCTTGTCACATACAGTACCACACTCTCCTGTTTAAATTATTATACAATGCACCAGAACAGCTCACAAAATTTCTTACTCTTTATTGTTACTCTCATTAATGACTCTATGACCTCTGGTCATTTAGAAGCTGCATTAGAGACAGCAAGAGTTATTCCCATACTGAAAAAGTCAATCCAGCTCTTTCAGACATCACCAACTACTGACAAATATCACAATATTTGTATTCTTTCTAAAATACCTGAAAACGGTATCTACAATCAACTGTCCTCCACCTCTCCTAGAATAACTTCCAAGATCCAAATCAGTCTGGTTCATATCCAACACATTTCACAGAAACTGCCCATGTGGCCGTTACTGAGACGTGTCATGCTGATAGATCAACCAAACTGTCATTAGTCCTCATTCTCCTGGACCTTTCAGCAGAATTTGACACAACTCTCTTGTCCATCCTCATAATCTTGTAATTTGTTGCATAGCATGACAAACGTTTGCTTCCTATTGGATGAATGGTGATATGAATATAATTCAATTCAATTTATTTGTATAGCACTTTTAACAATTGACATTGTCTCAAAGCAGCTTTACAGAAGCAGGGAACTATTTATCTCTAACATCTATCCCCAATGAGCAATCCTGTGGCAAGGAAAAACTCCCTGAGAAGATATGTGGTAGAAAATTTGAGAGGAACCAGGCCCAGAAGGGAACCCATCCTCATTTGGGTGACAAATAAGAAAACATCTGGTTACATCCTCACTGGTGTTCCACAAGACTCAGATCTTCTTCTGTTCTCCGATACCAATGAATTATCCTCTTCTCTCATTGCTAATCTGATATGATCATGTTGATTTCTTAATTACAACAAAGGATTTGTCCATTTCTATCATCATGGGCTATCAAGTTTTTGTTCAGTCTCTTGTCATTTTGAGACTAGGCTACTTGCTCCTGGCAGATCTTCCTCTGCATACCATTTGACCTATGCAACCAATCCTGAATGCAGCTGCATGACTTTTTTTAACCTTCTCAACTTCTCGCACAGTCTGCTGGTTTCCTGTAGCTGCCTACATCAGATTTAAAATGCTGTTGCTTGCCTACAAAATCTAAAATGGACCAGCACCCACCTACCTTCAAGCATTTACCCACTCACTGCACCATGCCCTCTAGAACTGCTTGAGTGGTCCCACTACCTCTTATGGTACAAGGATGGCATGCATCAATGCTCTTCTCCGTTCTGGTGTGTAGGTTGAATATCCTAACAGCTGAGTCAGTGGCTGCCTTCAAACGATGATTAAAGACCTACCGCTTCATGAAGTACTTCAATTAGCACTTTGTTATTTATAAAAAATATTGTTTTGTCTTGTGTGTTTTTTTAAATAATATTCCCTCCTGAAACAGGGTTTGTACTTTGATAGTATTCTTAGTCTCTAAGTGTAAGTCTCAGTGTAAGTTCACTGGATAGGGTTTTCTGCCAAATGCAGTAAATGTAATTTATACTTGCATCTGTTTTAACAAATTGGGGTGAAGCCTGTTAGCTGAATGAACAACTGGGAACAGAGAGTGCTATGTAGAGCCAATGACAGTATGAACCGTATATATTATGTGTATGAAGCTAAGAGCCTTTTACTAAGAAGAAAACATATGAGGAGCCATAAAAGTGAAGAAATTGCAATTTTAAAGAAATTACAATGACAGTTATAGATTTTAATGTTTATACACACAGTCATAAAAAAACAAACATTTGTGATATCCATTAACCTTTTATATGAACCCAATGCTTGAAGCCTGAAGAACAGTTTCTGTTCTACCTTCTGTTCATCTACCTAGTGTTATATGTTTTAAGAAGGGCATATAAAAGGAGGAATGAAAAATGAGTCATTTTTGCTAAACCCTAAAAAGACAGACCGCACTGTCTACTCTGCCACCCAACTGGATTTAAAATTCACTAAGCATACAATTTAATATTTAGTGGAACAGAAAATTATATTTAATCCTTCTGGCTGTGACTGGACTATGCAGCAGTGGAAAAAATCCACCCATGGAGACACAGCTGAATCCTCTTTGCCGCTCTTCCTCTCTTACACGAGACATAGACATGATGTGTAGAAAAAATATATGGCTAATGTTGTTAGTTTTATATGACGAGGCATCATCAATTTAAAAGTATCCTAACAAATGTGATGGAGCTTTTTAGATAGTCTTAAAAACCTTTGATATTAGATAAAACTCTTAAGATGCTATTTCTTTTTTGTAGTTATTTCTTTTCAGTTGTTTATTGTTGATTATAAATGGCATATAAATCTGAGCGTGAAAGATACAGTAGATGACAACCTGGCTGCAACCTGGCTGCAACCTACCTTTGTGTAAATGTTCTGTGTCATGACCACTAGAGGGCAGTACAGGTCTGTTATTATATCTTCTATGCCTGATTTAGACTAAACGAATTCACTATGATTGTAAGGTTTCACTGTTAAATTAAGACTGCACTGATAAATGAGTGATGTTTGACACTTGAAAAATCAGGTTGAACCATAATCTAAAATTCCACTTTACAGCCTTCACGTCACTACACAGATATGATAATTTTTTTTCTTCTGTTCTCATGTAGTACATAAGATATTTCAAACTATAGACAATAAATGATTTTTATTTTTATTATGAATTATTATGGTAGTAAGCTGCCATTGTCTTCTAATTGAGTGTGTCGGAGGTTTACAATTTACACAGGACATCTAATTGTGTACGATCTATCATCTTTATAAATACATTTTGTAAATCTTTCCAGTATCAGTCTTAGATTATGCTGATGGTGATGAAGCTGTTCTACCTTTATATGCACACCTGTAGAAACAAATTGGGGTGAAGCCTGCTGGCTAAAGCAGTGACTGGCAACATCTGCATCAATTGTACCTCCATTCAAAAGAGCAGAAAATAATTGAACCTTAATTACAGGCATGTGTGAGCAATTATGAATTTCAAATTAAGGCAAATTCTAATCTGAATAATTTTATGGAGATGTTTTTTTGGATCACCAGGTCACATTCTTGTGATTGCTGTGTCAAGTGATGCATATTTTTTTCAGAATTTTTTATACATCAACACTACATTATGGTTTAAATATACTGCTCTTTTACCACCTAACCAATATATAATAAATCATATAACATAAATAATATATAATTATGTTCTAAATAATTGATCATTGTAACTAATTTGTGTGCTGTATTAGAATAATACTACATAATGAATGAATTGTGTACATTCTTTCCCACAGATATGCCTTTAATATACCACCTCACACAAGGATAAAGATGGATGAGAAATCACTGAAATGAGGATCTACAATTACACATAATAAACTGTTTACACAGCTGATGTACAATCTGCCGTTTTCTTCTAATGGAGCACAGCATTAATACTACATGTGTACATACAATGCTCTCTCTCTTTCTCTCTCTCTCTTTCTTTCTTTCTTTCTCTCTCTCTCTCTCTCTCTCTCTCTCTCTCTCTCTCTCTCTCTCTGTCTAACATACACACACAATGTAGGTGCTCAGTTGTTCACAATAATGGTACTAACAGTTGTGCTAATACTGATTTTGTGATTTGATTGTCCTATTTTTCAGCTTTTAGCAATGGCACTTAGGTTCCTCATTTTTGTTCCCTTAGCAACACACACCTTTGATAGCCCTGTTATCTGAAGGCAATCATGTTTGTCAGGAAAGAAAAGAAGCAATTTTCTCAGTACAGATATGGTAGACAGATATCAGTGGATGGTAGTGACTGAAGCAGAAAATATTTGCAGTAATAAAGCCATGTTTCACAGTGAAACCCTTACACCTCACTTGATTCTCTTTTCACACTTACCCTTTATTGCATTGCCCTTCATGTGATCTCTCACCAGAAACCGTGAATTCAGACAGCACATGTAATTCTTAGTCACTTTTTTATTACACAGCTGAACAGAACTTTTCCTTCATTTTTTTTCCTGGAAACAAACAAGCAAAAAAAAAAAAAAAAAAAAGCCTGTGAGTGAAAAATGCAGTATGACATTTGGATGCACATTTTTATGGCACATCTCACAGCTGATGTGGACTGAAACACTCATGGGATAGGTGCTTCATAAAAGCTTTCAGTGCTTTCGTGAATTGTCCTTTAGTAGCCACTGAGAATCAACAATCTTGTTCTGGTGATGTGTTAGGACATTGGTTTATGCTGGAGTGCACTGAGGTGTGCACAGTGAGATGAGCACTTGTATGGCGAGCTTACTCTGGTGTTAAACTAGATTAATGTTTGCTGCTGCTTGAAACAAATGTGAAGCTCATAGCATACCAAGCACTACTGCGATTAGTGTGCAGTCCACGTGGCTCAATGCTCTCAAACATACTGCCTCTCCCTCACTTTCTGCCGTCCCTCCTCCCTCACTGTCTATTTCCCGCTCCTTCTCTCCTTTCTCGCTTCCTGTGTCTCCTCTGGCTGGTGTGTTTCTAAGAGATAAGACCCTTGCTCATTTCACACAAGCAGAATAGAAAAGGGAGGGTAGTGGTAGTTGTTGGGGGTTGGGGTGGAGGTAGGGGGTGAACAGAACTCTGACGGCAGAGAAACTGCCTTGCCTATTTCTCCCGCCGTCTCCTTTGCTCTCAGCTTCTGGCTTAAGAGGACAATTTATCCTTGTTTTAGGTTGGTGTATTTCCCCTAGCCCAAGTATCCTGATTAAGATAAAACTATGTTAGGAGTGTAGAACTAAACAACGATTCTTATCTCATGCTACATGCATGTTGATTTAAATAGTAAAGCTTTAATCATCTATTGTACCTGAATACATATATACAAATATAAATACATTATATGTGGCACATTCTGGTTTATATTGTGTGCTGAAAAACGTATACGACTGGGCCCTAGTTTTGAGCTAGTACAAATATAAATTGGCAATTACTCTTTTTTGTGTGTCAGATGAAGGCAGTTTATTTGCCTTAGTGCTCTGGTGCTATTTTTGTGTCATATACTTATGTGCTGTACTGGTATTGGCGGATGGCTTCAGATGAGGGTGTGATGTCACAAATCTGCAGACACAGTGGTATTTTGTTCCAGAAATGTGTGTGTGTGTTACCTCTTTCCAAGACACCCTCTTACTGAAGACACAGGGATAAGACTGTACTTTTCTGGCTTATCAATCTCTTATGAAGTCCTGTTCCATTTCACCCATTGTCACCACACTTGAATAAATTGGCCATTATTTGTAACATTATTTGTATTTGTAGCATTACAGTTGTGGCTACTAAAGGACAATTCACGAAAGCACTGAAAGCTTTTATGGAGCACCTAGCACATGAGCGTTTCAATCCACATCAGCTGTGAGATGTGCCATTAAATGTGCATTGAAATGTCATACTGCATTTTTCACTCACAAGTTTTTTTTTGCGCAGGGCACGTAATAAAACTATCGTATTAAACTAACCATTTTACATATCAGTCAGCAACATCAGTGCTTTCCATATTTCACTTCACACAAGGTTAGAGCTTTTTTCTGGAATATTTGCTGGGCTTGTCTTTTAATATTTATTTCTTAAACAATCATTTCTACATCACTAAAGACTGCAAAAAGTAACTGCACCCACTCCTACACACTGTACTTATATAAAACTGTAAACGTGTGAAATGTTTTTCACTGTTGGAGCTGCATGAAACAGATTAGGTTAAGTTCTCCAGCACTGGACCGCTATTTCTGCCATATGTAATGATTTGTTAATAAACAGACGTAACAGAAATCACATTTTTTCAATCCAATAAACAACACATGTTTGCTTTTAGTGTGATTAGACATCATTAGCATATAGTGATCCATGAGCATTCAGTTCCAATAACAAAAACACAGTGCAAATTTGGCATATATTATGTTTTGGGGAAAAAGTACATGCCTAGATGGCAGAATATAATAGGAATCTTGTAATTTTTAGCAAGAAGACATGCCAAGGGGAAAAATATGTACTTTCTATTTGTAGCTGCAACTCGCACTATGTTATTTCTTTTATTCTTTCAATTTCATCATGTTTTCTCATGTTGTTCTCTGCATTAGCCCATTATATCTATTTTTACTGCCTTATTTGTATTTAAATGATTGTGAATTAATAATGTTGTATTAAAGACTTGTGTTTATTGCCACTAAATTATGTACATAAAATGTAGTGACAGAGAGAAAAATATGTCACAGATTGGTTGGAGACTGACTAGGACTACAGATGACTAGGACTATGTAACAAACACAGACTAGACTAGACAAGCATGAAATGCACATGAGCATGGAATGAATACAGATGCTAAACAAACCGTGCTATACAAACGTGACTTACATACTCGTGCTCTTGAGGCTAAAACGTGTAGCGGCTAATGGGAATGATAGTCCTATGCTATATTTAGCACAACCATGACAGTATATTTCCTGCAAGTTCTGTCAGCCATTTTTTTGATAAAAAATTTTTTTTTGATCAATATGAAATCTGAATGTTTATTTGTATCTATTCTAATGTCATTACAAAAACATCACTTTCCTTCATAAAAAAAAATGAGAAACTGGATTGATAATATATTTCGCAAAGTACGCCTAACCACATATCTTTATTATATATTACTTCAAACCCTTTTGCCTGCTCTTGAAAAATTACACCACATTCCCAAATGCTGTAATGTTCAAAGATATAAAAAAATATGTAAAGCTCCTAGGATTCCTATTCGGGAAAATAGAGGCCTTCATGATTAGTCTGAGAAAATCCTTCAGCTGTCTTGAAGGTTTGTTCAAGCAATTATGAATTAGCAACTGCCCCATAAACTGCTAACCTGTTTAAAGACAGATAGCACATAGTCTTTTATATAGTCGTGTATTTAAGTTAATAAAGAATTTTTACTTGCATTTACTTGGGACTTTTTCTTTTCTTTTTGCTGGAGTTAAAATTTCAGTGAACAACAGTGAATGCCAACATGATCATAAAAGATGAATGATCCCTTATGAATAAGGTACTGAGACAAAGCCTTTGGAACAGAAGATGAGAAACTCAGTAAAAAATCAGAACTCGTTTTAAATCCACAAAACTCTAAGATGCCTTTCTATACAGAAATTATAAAGCCAAAGGCACAAACATTGCTTGATGTGGTTCTTCATTAATTGTGAAGTGTGTATTGTTTGAATTGGAAATATTATCAGCTATCTGAAATAACATGCATGTACCACAAATTCATTCTCATTAGTTTAGTTTGTTATTTGCACCTGATTAATTGTCAGCTATCACTGCAAGGGGCATAATATAATATAAACATGCACTGTTTACAAGGAACCTGCTCGGTTTGTTGAGTAGAAGTGCAGATGCCAGAGGTGTGTTTGTTCAGGATGTAAATCTCCAACCTGTTTAAGTGATCCCTAGGGTTACGTTAGCAGGGCTCAGGTTGCTACACCTGTGACACATCACTGCACTGGGTATGAAATTGTATTGCTGACATTTTCCATTCTGGGGTAATGAATGAACACATAGTGACTCTAATCAGTGTAGCAAACATTTGGTGTATATGCTAAGAACCCACGCAAAAGTGAATACAAACTGAAATTCGATTCTAATAAGACCGAGTTGGTCACAGACAAAGTTGAATGAAAAGAAAAGAACAATCACACTGGCTGAATACATGACAGTCAAGACAAGCTGAATCCTTTTAATCCCAGTGGTTACAAATGTGTTTTAAAATTTCTCTGTTTTTTGTGTGTTTTATTTTTTCCAGTTTATGTTAAAGCAATACATAGTGTTATACACATCATATTTCTCTCAAGTGCAATAAGTAAAACATTTTATTAATATAAGCACTTTTGTATCATTGCAAATAATCTTTAAAGAGCATTTCACTGATATTTTATTTCATTTATTCACAATTATTGATAATGCTAAATATCCATTCTAAAAATAACTAACTTTAAATGAAGTTGAAAAGTAAAATAAAAAAAAATTAATAATACACATGAAATTTCTGTACTGTATGATTTAAAATATTTTTCAAGCAAGTTATTACTGATCAACTGATTACTTCTGTCACGGTGAGGCAAAGACGAGTGAGGATCCAAATGCAGTTCCAACTTTTATTAATCCAGAACAAGAAACCGGCAAACAGCCCTGCAGTCAAAACATGGCAGAACACTGAGCAAACAGGAAACAGGAACATAGACGTAAACATACAACAACGACCAACACCAGGGAAGTGGACAAACAGAGTAGATATAACAAACAGGAACCAATCACCAAGCAGAGACAATCAGTGACTAAGACAACACACCTGAGGGAGAGATGGAGTTCAATTAGTGTCCCCCCCCCCCCCCCCCCACACACACACGAGAGGCTTCCAGACGCCCCCAAGGCCGCAAAAATTCGGCCCAGGAGGGTGGAGCGAAGGCGCAACAGGGTGGCAGGGCGTGTTGAGTTCACGTTTTGGTGAAGCCAGCCGAGCAGGTGGCCAGGGCGGAGCCGGCAGAGCAGGTGGCCAGGGCGGAGCCGGCAGAGCAGGTGCCCAGGGTGGAGCCGGCGGAGCAGGTGCCCAGGGTGGAGCCAGCGGAGCTGAAGGCCAAGGCGGAGCTGAAAGCCAGGGCAGAGCCGGCGGAGCCGAAGGCCAGGGCAGAGCCGGCGGAGCCGAAGGCCAGGGCAGAGCCGGCGGAGCCGAAGGCCAGGGCGGAGCCGGCAGAGCTGAAGGCCAGGGTGGAGCTGAAGGCCAGGGTGGAGCCAGTGGAGCTGAAGGCCAGGGTGGAGCCGAAGGCCAGGGCGGAGCAGAAGGCCAGGGCGGAGCCGGCGGAGCAGAAGACGGGACCCAAGACCAGAGCCGAGTGCGGGGCCAGGGAGGTTCAGCATGTGGCGCCAGAGACCATAGCAGGACTGGAGTCCAGGGTGGTGCTGCAGGCAGGGCCAGAGACCAGAGCAGGACTGGAGACCAGGGTGGCACCGCAGGCAGAGCCAGAGACCAGAGCAGGACTGGAGACCAGGGTGGTGCTGCAGGCAGAGCCAGAGACCATAGCGGAGTTGGCGGCCAGGGTGGTGCCGCAGGTGCAATCAGCGAACTGGTCGGGATCACAACCCATGGTGGTGCTGGGGGTGCTCTGAGCCTGCAAATAGGGACAGGAGAGAAAGAGGCCGGCCAAGCCAGGGAGACAAAACCAAGGACAGACAGAGCAGATAGGCTGGGCAGTTCAGACACAATCGTTTTAGACCAGGCAGAGAGTTCACAGTAATCCATCTTCGGCAGGGAAAAGAGTTCAGCGTCAGCCATCCCAGACAGAGCAAAGAGCTCAGAACTAAACCCTTCAGGCAGGGCAGTAAGCCAATGAGAGTCATGCAAAGCCACCTCGGCAAGGGCAGAGAGTCTATGGAGCTTGGGCGCAACCATACTGGCTGAATTACATGACTCCGTCATTCTGGGTGACCCGGCCGACGCGATCGAGCCAGTAGGCTCCAAAGACCCGGTCGACCCGGCTGGTTCCGTCGACCCGGTCGGTTCGGCTGGTTCCGTCGACCCGGTCGGTTCGGCTGGTTCCGTCGACCCGGTCGGCCCGGCTGGTGAAGCAGGTGGCTTAGGGATGCCGGCCACCCGAACCGACACCATCGGGGTATCCGCCAGGTTGGAGATCAGCCAGTTTGCACGGGCCTCGACTGAGCTTACCGGTCTAGCAGCCATGTGGGCAGGCTCGTCACAGGCATACACAAGACTGGGCTGGACAGAGTTACTGTAGAGCATTCGGGCGTCAGTGGCTGCTTTGGCTCCGTAGCCCACGGACCCCGATGCCTACTTGCCCCCCCAAAAAATATTTAGGGCCAGTGTCCGTCTCTACCCTGCTCACGGTTAGAGAGGACCCGCCCAGGAGCAACGCTAAATTGACAAGGTCTGTGAAAGACCCCATCTCTCGGCCCAAAGGCATCAGATAGCATACCTGGTCCTCTAGTCCATGCCTAAACATGTCCTTAAGAGCCTTTTTCAAAGTCCACCTGGTTACACAGGTAAACGAACACCTCAGCATATTCCTCGATTGGAGAATCCCCCTGATGTAAACAGAACAAGATTTCTGCTGGATCCATAGCCGGTTGGTCGTTCTGTCGCGGTAAGACAAAGGCGAGTGAGGATCCAAATGCAGTCCAATCTTTTATTAATCCAAAACAAGAAACAGGCAAACAGACAGGCAGGCAAACAGGGCAGAACACTGAGCAAACAGGAAACAGGAACATAGACGTAAACATACAACAACGACCAACACCAGGGAAGTGAACAAACAGAGTAGATATAACAAACAGGAACCAATCACCAAGCAGAGACAATCAGTGACTAAGACAACACACCTGAGGGAGAGATGGAGTTCAATTAGTGTCCATGGTAACAAATGAGTGGGCAGAGCAAACAATTAACAGAAAGGCAGACCAGCAGACAGAAACAGGGCAGAACACAGACAGACTCATTACAACTTTATAGTTTCACACCAAGCTATTTTTTTAATGTTTTTTTTTTTTTCCATTTTGTACAATAAGTCTGTTGAATGTGAAACCTGTATTGCATATATTTACATAGCTGGGACAGATTCAAGATTGCATGTGTTAAATTGTAATTATATTAGAAAGTATTGTTTCCATATTGGGGGGCACGGTGGCTTAGTGGTTAGCACGTTCGCCTCACACCTCTAGGGTCGGGGTTCGATTCCCGCCTCCACCTTGTGTGTGTGGAGTTTGCATGTTCTCCCCGTGCCTCAGGAGTTTCCTCCGGGTACTCCGGTTTCCTCCCCCGGTCCAAAGACATGCATGGTAGGTTGATTGGCATCTCTGGAAAATTGTCCCTAGTGTGTGATTGTGTGAGTGAATGAGTGTGTGTGTGTGTGTGTGCCCTGCGATGGGTTGGCACTCTGTCCAGGGTGTATCCTGCCTTGATGCCCAATGACGCCTGAGATAGGCACAGGCTCCCCGTGACCCGAGGTAGTTCGGATAAGCAGTAGAAGATGAATGAATGAATGAATGAATGAATGTTTCCATATTTACCCCTTTTAGGAATACTGCCCCCAGTTAAGATGGGGTTGTAATGCAGTAATGCTAGAATAATGACATGTACATAGAAATCCTAATCCTAATCAAGACAGATCAAAGGCATAAAAATATGAATAGAACAAGAAGTACTGTAACAAACAATTACATTTTGTGGACTCACAATGTGCTGTGTATTGTCATGTTTTTTTGGCTCAGATTGGACCTACTATGTGATTTTCTGGGCATGATGCCTTTCAATTCTATTTCCTATTGTGCATCCATTTTAATTTCCGAGCTTTTTTTCACCTTTCCTTTCTCAGCTGGTGCCTCTGAATCATCTTAGCTAATTCTCAAATCCCCACTTCCTCTCTTCATATCCCTGTATCTACCCTTATCTTATACTGCTTAATAGATTCATATCCTGCTGTCAGTCATGTTTGGAGACTTTGCATGAATGTTTGCTCTTCATACAACATAAATGTTTTTCATGCACACCTATCAAATGGGGAATCAGCCAGTGTTGCAGATGAGTGTAACTCCTCCATTCTCTGAGGACATGTTAATAAAACAAGCTGCAGATAATGGTAATTACCACTCAGAAGCTCCTGCTCTCCACTGGGGGTGCACTAAAAGATTGGCTGTGTGTAGTTAGTCCTCCATGTCGTTGGGATTAATTTTGCTTTTAATTAGAGTGCACCCTCAGTGATACTGCTTTCATTCTCTCCATCCAGCTCTGCCATGCACTGCATACAGCACCTTTGTCAACACCACCCCTCGCGTCACTCGCCTGCTGTATCATTGCTATATTAGCATAAGTAATTACAAATTCCTGTCTATCTGCATGGGTTTCTAATTTAAAAAATACATTGATCACTTTGATTTACTTTTAGGTTGGAGCTGCCTGTCTTGTACAATTAAGATAATATGGGTATGTGATGGGGGATGGCGTGGGTGTTATTTGACCCCCTCCTCCTTCTTTTACTGTTATCTCTTTTTTTTTATTTCAAACACTCAAACACTTTCAGAAGATTCAAGCTACAGTGTTCTTATATTGCACACTGTAGACTATGCTGCAATCACAAGCTTGAAGATAATGGGGTTCGAAGCCCTGTGCGCATGCTGTTCTATTGATTTCACTTCAGAAGAAATTTGTGTAAAACATAGAAATCCGTATCCACTTAAACTGACAAATAACACTTGGCCTGAATAAAAATGAGACCAAAGTATAAACACTCCACAAGAACTGTTTTTGACACTCTTGTCAGAGCAGGAAACCCCAGATGCTGATGAACATAAATGTACGTCACTCTCTAAATATGAATGATTACATGGACCATATGTACTACTGATGTGGCTTCTCTCACCCTCTAGATCTCCATGATACATCATGTAGCTTCTTCTGTTTGGAGTTTCTGCATTTGAGACTGGCAGAGGCTTATGACCACAAATATTATTGGGGCAATAATGACATAGCTTCAAATAAAATTAAGAATAGAGGCTATCACACATGACTTATCCCATAGGCTACTATCTAGGTCATTTTTAGAATAATAAGTGGTTGAGAGTTGACAACAATAATCTGGAAAGATTATCTAGAAATAATCTAGACTAGGAGCTCATTTGAGCATTTTTGTTCACCTGCTTTATTTACCTGTTTTTGATAGAGCAGAAGGGGGCACGGTGGCTTAGTGGTTAGCACGTTCGCCTCACACCTCCAGGGTCGGGGTTCGATTCCCGCCTCCACCTTGTGTGTGTGGAGTTTGCATGTTCTCCCCGTGCCTCGGGGGTTTCCTCCGGGTAATCCGGTTTCCTCCCCCGGTCCAAAGACATGCATGGTAGGTTGATTGGCATCTCTGGAAAATTGTCCCTAGTGTGTGATTGCGTGAGTGAATGAGAGTGTGTGTGCCCTGCGATGGGTTGGCACTCCGTCCAGGGTGTATCCTGCCTTGATGCCCAATGATGCCTGAGATAGGCACAGGCTCCCCGTGACCCGAGGTAGTTCGCATAAGCGGTAGAAGATGAATGAATGAATGAATGAATGATACAGCAGAAATGGTTCCTATATGTCTCACTTCAGCTGGGAAGGAGATTTATTTCTTTGTCTCCTGCAAAGTTTAGTAGTGATTTTACTTGTGATTTTACACACCGGTTCTTTTCCCGCCAAAACATTCTGAGGGGGGTTCATATAAAACAGCTGTTATTTTTTCTAGGTTTGGGTCCCTTGGCAAGCAGGATTTCAGCCCATAGTTCTGCACAACCAGTGAGCCAGGAAAACATGAATCAGAGCTACTCTGACTTTTCAGGCTAGAGGTCCATCATGCTTTCTAAATAAAATTTGCATTGTAGCAGGAACCCTTCTGGAGTGATTTTAGTGCAGTCAAAATGAGCCAGGGTATCCATGAACATAATTTGGGGTAAAGGATTGAGTCAAACACTGGAATGGAATCTGGCACTTTTGTCTTACTGCTTTATCCATGTTAGAAGCAAAGTACTCTGTCTTGAATGAAGGGGTAAGACAGATACAATTTCAGTAGGGGTTTTATTAGAGCGGCAGCCAGACAAATCCAAAATATGAATTAATCTATCAATGACAAGAAACAGGTAGAAGTCAAGTGATCTATGAACAATGATATCTGGGTAATCCAAAATAAACTAAGAAGATAACAGAATGATATTGTGAACCAGGTGATCAGATCACAAAACAAAAATAAAGACAGGACGGTGCACCAATACGTGCAATATTTAAATACGCAAACTAATAAAAGGGAAAACTGAAAACAGATTTCATTAAACATGCACAAGGGAGGCATTGGTAGAAACAAGACAAGAATCAAAACAAAAACACACGTGGCAATAGTTACACTAGTGCAATTATGCATGAAATCCATGCCCCTGGCAACCCTGACATAAACTGTTCTGTTGGCTGCTCCAGCTCCACTGACAATGATTCCTGCCCCTGCTCTAATCAGACCTTGTTGTAGTTCCCATGTTGAATACTAAGTGCAATAATAACTCTGTGGAACTAAATGTGGCAGTGAGTATGCTCCTGATATAGAATATAGTAGGGCTCTATTCTGCTTACCCCATAGTTGACCTGACACTGCATGCATCTCACTTTGTGTGGTGGATAACCAGATTGCATTTCCCAAAATCAGTTGATTTCACATCACTGACTTACGCTTTCGTCAGTGGATAATCTCATCTGGATACTGCAAATTTATACATAAGAAGTATAGGGATTGTAAAAAAAATCCCTACAGTAAAAATGTTAAGAATAAAATGATGAAAAAATGATGCTTATATTCAGCACTTTGGGCAAGTCCTTTTGTTTTAAACATGCTTAATAAATAATGTTGACGACTTAATAAACATTATTTCAACATCTTTTTCTACATTAGTGCTATTTGACTTTGTAGTATACAACTGTATGAGGTTTTTTATTTATTTATTTATTTTTAAGTAATCAGACTAATCAGTCACCAAGAAAAGGATGGGTCACTTTCTTCCTCTTGGATTCTGTCTCTCGCCATCTTAGGGAGTGAGGCTTGGTCGTTATGTCTCTATATATGGATCTACACATATATTTTTGTGAAACTACTTTGTGATAATGTCAACTGATAAAAGCTAAACAGACCTGAATTGAATTTAATGTGGTATGCAAGCAACCGGTGTTCCAGGTTAGGCCCTGGAACCACCATGTCTCTGAGCAAAATAAAGTATTTACTGAAGAAACATTAAAGGATGAATGAATAAATGAATGGATGGATGAATGATGCATTAGGAATACTTTCTCTGTATTGTTTTTGTCAATTCCAAATAAACTTAACATGGTTTAAACATTTTTGTTATTTTTTGCATACAACGTAGTTTAAAGCTGCAAAAATATGTACCATGCCTTGCTGAATCCTTTATACACCGTTAATATTATCCTGATTATTTAGCTAGACTACCTAATATCTTATGGAAATCGCCCTGAAATGCATGCTTGCTATGTGTTATTGAAGGAACATTTTTAAGGTTTTAAAATAAAAGGTTTAAGGTTTAATTTTGCAAGTAAGTGATGAAGAATTTTAAGCAGGTCTTAAGGGAGATGTTGTAGAACATGCACTAAGAGGATAGTCTCGCATGCTCATGGCTTCCTTTGCAGCTGAATATTTTGCATGAATTAGGCTGTCAAGGCCTGGAGGAGGTGAGATGATTCTGTTCATCATTCTGAGATTATTTGCAGCGCTCTCTCTATAAGTCACTGGCAGGGCTGTTTGAAAGAGATGCTTATTAAACTTGCACCAGAGGGAGGAGCAGGAATGCAGAAGAAGACTCTTTTTTTGAATGGCTCTTCTGACAACTTAATTTGCATTCTGTAATTAACTGTCTCTCTTGTTCATTTCCCCCAATCACAACCCCCCCACCATAAATCCCCTTACTTTTCTGCAGGGGTTAGTGACTAACAATTCACAGCCTTTGAATTAGGTCTTTGTTGCCCCGGTAACAACTCTTTATCACAGCCCAGCACACTGAGGTATGAAAAAAGTCCATGTCTAAAGGGAAAGGATATTGTGTGTAGGTTTACGTGTGTGTATTTGTATATGTGTGTGTGTTTTGGTGGAGTATAACTGTGTGTGTGATTATATGCATAAGCTCATGAATTTGTCTATATCTTTCATAATTTAACAGGAAAGCAAACTCTTTAAGAATAAAGCCAGGCAGTATTTCAAGGTAATATTTTAAAGTTCAGTCATGTGTAACTCTTGTTAGTAGCAATTATCATTCAAGAAAATCAATTTTAATTGCTGTGAAAGTGCTTATATCAAGTAGGGCCAAACATGTTCAGGAGTCTGATACAACCCTTAGTTGTCCATATGGCTTTCTGGGCTTTGACCAAAATTGTTTAATTAATTTAAGGTATTAAGGTATTTTCTACTCTTATCTTTCTGTCTTACTAAAGAACATATGATGAGAAAGGAACTAGTTCAATAAATGCAGCAGTAAATACATTCAGACTGCATAAACATGTATAATCTTGCTAGCTAAGTGTGCTTTTCTTAAAATTAATCAGGTTTGGGAAATTTTAAATGACGTAGTGGAATTGGCATAAGTAAATGTCTGTCCCAATGTTCACCATAGTGTCTGTCATCTCATTATCATCAGAACAGGGAAGAAAGCTTATGCACTCTGTCCATGAAGCAGTGCACAAATGACCAAATAAAAGACATTAATAGCAAGACATTTAGGCAAAAGACCTGAATCAATAATTATTTCCCCAGTGATGTTAGGGAGAACAGAGATCAGTGGAGTAAAAAACAATTAGGCTTGTGTTTATATTCTGTGAGTGACTTTTACCTCAGGTGATGAAACAGAGACTGTGGCTAATGCTGATAATCAAAGTGAGAACTCATTTAGCATTATAAACATACAAGTCTCTAAAATTAAGCAGTAATCTTGTTTTGCCATAAGTAAACTAGGTAAATGTAGAGTTTTTCCATGGGATTGAAATGGAGTCTCTAAATGTAAGTTTCTCTCATTTCACTTTTGGTGATAACCAGAATTTTACACTTGTCTATGAGACACATCCAAGTGCATTTAAAAGAAATATAACTATATGCGTCTACTGTATTGAACCACATATTATAAATCCTGTATTTGGGTCTTATTAAAAATATATATTTATTTTTTGTTTATATCTATATATTTATTTTCAAGGAATTAACATAGTACTGACCTAAACAACTTCGTAAAATAAAAATGAAAGCCCCACTGTGTGATGCCTGGTGAAGTAGTCAGTGAAAGGATCCTGACCATTTCTCCTGACCAGAGGAGGCAGCTTTCAGGTACGTATGCATGCTTATATATTGTATTTGTTAGATCCTACTTAGATTTGGAAAAAAATAATAATAAAATACTTTTTTTCCCATCACTGACAGTATTCCTAAGAGTAATCGAAACTGGAAATATTCAAAAACTTGTAAGCATTGTTTAGTCATAAAAAGTCTCCAAAATGATTTTATATACAAAAAGAAAGCGCTATGCACTCATTTCATAAAAGTGTTTATTGAATTACATTCACATTTTCCTGCAAAAGGCCGTATTTATAAAATGGTAACACATTTATTTAAAAAGAGTCCCTAACCATTTTAGAAACTAAATCTTGCTAGCTAGGTTCATTCTCTGGTGGCACGATCAATAGATTTTAAAGCATTCGTCAGACAGCAAAAACTGTGTCTATTGTCGTCTTTAATCTTTCTCCTTTTCTGTGAACGAAACTGGAGCCATCACAAGAGTTTGCAAAGTAATAGGTATTGAACCGACAGCCCAAATGCTCCAAACGAAAGGTAATCAAAGCAGTAGGTAATTACAGTGTCTTTTCAGGTCCCCAAACCAGACACCCTTTATGTTCTTAGCTGGCAAAATAACTAGCAGTCAGTGGGGATGGAGGATGCTTATTGGAGAAAAAGGGGGTGCTGCTGTTAAATCAAAGCTCATAATTATGTGGCAAATTGAAAGAAACTCTTACAATTTTTGCCTTTACTTAAGTATGGCTTAATGAAGAAAGGTATAAAGAAAAATAATATGGATGTATAGGAAGTAAAGCTATAACACAAAGTAACAATGGAGAAAGATGATTGTCATGATCTGCTGATTACACATGCTGAACTGTAGCTTATTTTAAATTGTCATTGATTTTTAGAGATTTTGTGATCATTTTGTACAGCTTGTCCTGTAATTGACTGAAATTTAATGTCTTTTGTGCTTTTCATCTGCTCTAGTTGACTAACCAAAGTCCATTTTACATGCATTCTTAGACTTTTTAACATATAAACAAACGTCTCTACTCAGTTCGAATCCATGTAAATTAAAGTATGATGATTGTACACACAGACATGCAGACTACAAATTAAAAATGGTCATTGAATTACAACGTTGTGCTTTGAGAAATGAACATTATTTATTTTAATAGCTCAGCTACTGTGGTCCTCTAATCACTAAATTGGCATTCTGCTCATGGCTAGGCTAGTGTCTGACTGTCATCCATAATGTGAATGTCTCCAATTAGTGCATAGCATGGAGCCAGCTCTCTCTCTCTCTCTATTAGCCATACACTGAGCATATTCTTCTTTCATCTTGGTCTTACTGGTCTTTGCACCTGTCATAATATAAAGGCATAGTAAAATACATGATTATTTCCTGTTTACTGTAGAGACAGATTTGTGCGAGTATGTGAGAAAGAGGGGGAGAAAGAGAGAGACTTTCTTTTCATTTTTAAATATATTCAAAATCCTACAGCTTTTTTGTCATTATTTATAGCAGTTGACTCTATCTGTAACAAACACAGACCAGGTACACTATCTTTGAATTTTATAGGATCTTTCTGCACTTTTTAAAAGATGACATAATTACCCGTGTTCTGTCAGCCAAACAAGATACAAGAACAAAACGAAAATGTCTTAGATTCTGGATTAGTGAAATGACTGGAATTTAAGATAACACACCTAGACTCCCTGATCATATTAAAAATGTGCTTGGTGCATTTTAAAACAGTGACTCTAAGCAAACTGTCATCAGGTTTTTTTTTTAGAAAATATGGCTAGTAATCAAGAAAGGTGCGTCTAGTCTAGAATGATTTGTGCTTAATCATCTGCAAGAACTGATTAGGTGTTATTATGAATGCAAAATGTTGCTTGCATTTTCATGCCATAAAAAGCATGTGCTTGAGAATGTTTATAAAATGGTTTGATAAGGTGTCAAGGACATCAACATGTAACTGATTGTTGAGCTCCACTTTCCTAGATGTTTGTTTGCATAAATAAATCAAACATCTATTGCCACCTCTGAATGCCCACACTGTAGCTCCCACTGTGTTACTCTCCTGTTATGGTTTCCATGCTCCCATTTTGGTTGTTAACCTCAGGTAATGCTAAGCAGATAATGGGGTTGGCATTTGGGAGAATTTAGGGAAGAACACCATAAAATCTTTCTATTATAATGTCTATAGTTTAGTACTGATAGCGGAGTAAAATCATTAGCTACACTTTACTTATTCAATTGACTTCCAAATTGTAATTATTTAACTTGTATAAAAAAATCTATATATTGTACTTACACAAACCATGTCACTGAAACAACAAATGGAAGACAAGGCACTGAAGGCCCACATTCTTGTATCACAACCACAAAGTTTATGTGACCTTCTGAACCTGACGACGGCTCAGCAGATAAGACTGGGTACAGGTTCATTTTCAACTACATTTTCTGACTCTGGGGCATCTACTCCTCCTTGATCTCACTGCTGACTTCAACATTCTCATTTCCTGACTCTTGGTTATTGGGGTTACAGGTTTAGTTCTTGCCTGGTTCAAATCCCAGAATTGCAAATCGGCTTCTGAATAGACAGCATTTTGTTGCAATCTGCGAATACAAATCTGCTATTACTGCTGTAGCTTGAGGTGCTCTTCTCTTTTTCATTATTCACATTATTTTCATTATCTCCTTTGCATTATTTATTTACACCGCTGACTACAAACTACAGCACCGATTACATCATCAAGGTTGCTGATGATACTACAGTTGTGGGACTCAGCAACAATGATGAGTCAGCAAACAGGGAGGAGATGGTGAAGCACACAGAATGGAGTATAGACAACAATCTAATATTTTATGTTGACAAAACCAAAAACAGAGGGTTGTTAACTTCAGGAGGAACCACTGATTCTGTATATGTGTTGTCCATGTAGCAGCGTAGGAGGAAAAAGGAGTCTTGCACACTCTAACAACAATGTTGGACTTGTGAAAACACATCTCAAAACTTTTAGTAAATTAAACAGATGCTTATTACATTTAGGGTCAAGCAACATATTATCAAGAATCAGAAATGATTCACAAATGTGTTAGACAATAAGAAAACTACAGCTAGAATCATAATGAGGTTTTACATGTTTCTACAAGAGCATAAGAACCATTTAGCAGACCATCTGCACCAAACAGCTGGCTGAATAGTGGTGTGAAGACAACAGTTAAGAGTTTATTAATAACCTCAATGTATTTTGGGAAAGACCTCCTGTTTTATATCTTCAAGATGGCTTGTAATCAAGCCTGACTGGTTCAGCAGTTCCATCCAATAACTTTTAAAATGTAATAAATATAAAGTTAATCTAAATATATGGTCAGCACTTAACTAGCACTATCTCTCTCTAGAGACTATGCGCACTTTATTTTATTATTACATTATCATAGTGTATATTCAGATACATTATTTTATTACAGACATCTGTACCACAAAATCTTTTGGCCACAATTGATTTGTTGAGTTATAATGAATTTCATGTTTCTAACATGTTTTAACATGTGCCTATGGTAGTATGCACTAGGCAGTGAAAACAGCAAACACTGGGTGTCCAGGGCTACTATTATCTAATACTCAGTTCTATTCTAGACACCAAACAACATTATACAGCATTAATAGATTCAGAGGCAAGTAAATGCTTTATGTGTAAGGAGAGTTTTACAAAATGTTAAATAATCTGGTCAACAAAGAAGCTGGTGAACTTCCCATGACCTATGGAAAAAGCATCTGAGTTAGTGCTCATTTTTAATCACCTTGGTGGCAGGAACTAGTCTTAAACACAACAAAATCCAATTTAGACCTGCATGCTGCAAAGAAATCTTAAGCATACACCATCTCTCCTGCTATCCAGCTTTATAATCTCTTCTGTGAGTCTGGAATCCACCTTCCAAGCCTTCACCACTTCCTGAGCCAGTGGAAATAAACACAACACACCTAATACTTGTGGAGAAACAAATGTATATATGGGTGTGATGGTCCTTGTATATGGTAGAAAAGTCAGATCTAAAAAGGGTCATAGTTGGAGTTTATTTGTCCATTCATTTGTATCCAGTTTGTATGAAGGATTCTGACCTTGCACTGACACCAAAGGACAAAGGTGGTATGTAAATGAGAGGTAAAAGAGAGGTGTGTAATCACTGTCTTCTTCATAAACCCTGGCTCTTGAGGAGGTTCGCATGGAGGACCACTAGGCACAGAATGTGGTTGAGTGGCCACAGCCCAGAATTTTGTAGAAGCTTCAGTGGTTTCTGGGGTTTGAGGCTTTCTACTATCGGGAAATGCAATGTGTACGCTCAACCCTTACTGGTTCCAATTAAAGGTGCTCCATGCAGGCTGTCATGGTTAGCAAGTCACTCAAGAAATGTTTTACATCTGCTCCCACACTACACGACCCTGATCCTTCACTTTTACTTGTAGTCAGGTTGGTACCTCTGAGCTGAACCAATTAAATGCACCCAGTTGCCATTTATTAAGCAAAATCTATCTAAAATTGAATTAAAAATGCAAACTTCGTTGTTATTACCTTTTATTACCTTGTGATATTAACCTTTCTTTTTTTGACCTCGATACTGATCCATTTAGCACACTAAGATTTAAAATTTTTATTTTAAAATGAAGTAATTCAATTAAAAATACATGCAAAAAATTCATAGCAAACCTAAATAAATAGAATTTTATATATAAATGCATATAAGCATAACATATAATATATATCATTTTGCTTATAGTCAATCATTTCAAGTGAGTCTTCTCATTCAGTGCCTGTTTCTGAGTAAGAAAGCTGCACATATTGCTGTTTTTTGTTTACTGTCTTTTGTGTGTTGTCTTTTTTGTATTTTGTGTATTGCCTTGTAACATTTTGTCTGCACTGTCTTTTGTCCTGCACTGTCTTGTCTGTCTTGTCCTGCACTGTCTTGTCTGTCTTGTCCTGCACTGTTTGCACCAGGTTGCACAGTTGCACTTTATGTGGCTAGGATTACTTACTAAGTCCTAGCCCTGTCTTTGTTTTATGTAGCACCATGATCCTGGAGAAACGTTGTCTCATTTCACTGTGTACTGCAACAGCTATATATGGTTGAAATGACAATAAAAGCTTCTTGACTTGACTTGACTTGAAGGTCTTTAGATTGCATATTCAACTCTACGTGAACAGGACCCACACATTTTCTGACGATAGTTTGTGCATCACTATGGGTTCATCCTATGCTTTTTTCCTTTTAAAATGTTGATTGGCTAGTGTGTAATGATGAACTACAAATCAACATTTTCAACTACTGAAAGCAGTTGGCCATCTAGTATGACACATTTAAATAGAATTTGATTAGAGAATTTTATTTTAGAGGGAGAACATGCAAACTCCACACACAAGGCGGCGACGGGAATTGAACCCGCAACCCTGAAGGTGTGAGGCGAACGTGCTAACCACTAAGCCACCGTGCCTCCCATGCTATAATTGTTATAAGTAAATATATTCTTTTTACTCTCAGATATTCAATCAGTCTTTTTTTGTTTGCTAGTATCAGCCCAATACTACCACTGATCCCTTCCTTTACAGTATGTGCCCAGGCCAATACACCATTGACAGCTCCCCACAGTAATGCAGTAACACCTTTCTAAACCACAATATCTCAAGTTTCTAAGCTTTACTGTGTAATCTATTAAAACATCTATGTCTTCTCATTTAATAGCATACAGTAAAAGCACTTTTACAGTTTTTAGACTTCATAAACCATTAGAATGGACACAAGAATAGAAATTGTCAGCCTCACCTTAGGTCATTATCCAGATTCCACTGACCAGCTGAAGAGGCTGAACTCAATCTGTATTTCATAGTTTAGGTAAAGACTGACATGGAGATTATGATGGATGTCTCACCCCTGGTAAACCTAGAACTCTTTTTCTTTCCATTTTTCCACTAGCCCTTTTGGTTTTCAGTTTCCAAACATCTTTTTTTAACCTGAATCCCAGGACGTAAGAAGATCTGACAGATTCCATTAATAAAGGGTCATAAAGAGATCAGAAAGCCCTGGAAATACAACTCCCATTTTTGTGGTACATTGTCAGGGATATGATTCCGAGTGCAGATTAAGGATCTCAGCATGGAATTTATTGGAAACCTTCCTCTTTGTCATGCACCATTGCTGTCATGTCACATGTCATCCAGTACCATGCTCCCATGGCCATGCTATTTGTTATTGTCCAAGCACCTCACGAGTGTATTTGAACAGTGCATCCCTGTCAGAGATCAGTCCAAAAACATTTATTTTCCACAGAACAAATAGCTTTTATAATTCAGCAGATCAGTACGAGTAGCAAGAGTGACAAATATTGTAATTTTATAGTTCTCTTGAACTGAACACATTAACTGTTGATTGTGATTTATTGATATGGCAAAAAATTAGAGTAAATACTGTATGCCTGAGTGGTTTGTTTGGCATGGCAAAGAAAGGAGTCACCCAGCTTACCTTCTACTTAGGACATGAATTCAATCCCAAACAGCAGAGTTTATGTTTCAACAGTCTGTAATACAAAAAACTGTTTACTTCCATGGTTTTCTTTTTCCTGCATCATGTCATCTCATCTCCAAAGCTGAGGACGCACCCAACGCCGGGGCCGACCCCGAGGACGGGGTGCCGGTCTCTCCGGGTGCCGCAGGTGGAATTCGGCCGTGAGCGAAGGATCCAGGATGTCCCCCGCCCTCACCCACGAGCGCTCCTCCGGACCGAAGCCCTCCCAGTCGACCAGGTATTCCAAGAGGCCCCTCCGACGTCTGGAGTTGAGTAATTCGCGAACTAGATAGGACTCCTCGCCGTCGATCATTAGCGGCGGCGGTGCGGGTAGGTCCACGGGAGGACCGGGGCCCCCTCTCGGCTCGCCGGCCGGTTTCAGCAGCGAGACGTGGAAGGTCGGGGAAATGCGGTAGGCGGCAGGCAGCGAGAGGCGGTACGAGACGGGGTTAATACGCCTGAGGATTCGGAACGGACCCACGTACCGAGGACTGAGCTTGCGGCAGGGTAGACGGAGACGGATGTCGCGAGTCGAAAGCCAAACCCACTGGCCGGGTTGGTACTCTGGATGTGACCTGCGATGTCTGTCCGCCTGGGTTTTTTGCACCCTGACGGCTCTCCGTAGTTGCCGGTGGGCCTTGGTCCATGTCTCCCCGCTCCGATGAAACCAGTCATCAACGGCCGGCAGGTCGGTGGGCGTGTCGGACCAGGGAAATAAGGGAGGCTGGAAGCCGAGGACGCACTGAAAGGGCGTCAGCCCCGTGGCGGGTTTGACGAGTGAGTTCTGTGCATATTCGGCCCACATCAGGTACCGGCTCCACTCGTTCTGGTTGTGGTGACAGTACGTCCGGAGAAAGCGGATGATTTCCTGGTTGAGTCGTTCCGTCTGTCCATTGGACTGTGGATGGTATCCCGAAGTGAGACTAACGGTAACGTTTAGCCGCTTGAAAAAAGCTTTCCAGACCCGTGAGGTGAACTGAGGACCTCTGTCCGAGACGATGTCTTCTGGGAGACCATAGAAGCGAAAGACGTGGTTGCAGAGCATCTCCGCAGTTTCGAAGGCGGAGGGAAGCTTGGTTAGGGGAATCAATCGGCAGGCTTTCGAGAATCGGTCGATCACGGTCAGAATGGTGGTGTAGTTGTTGGACAGAGGCAAATCTGTAATGAAGTCTAATGCAATGTGCGCCCAGGGACGTTGTGGGACTGGTAGAGGATGTAGTAAGCCCGCGGGTAATTGGTGAGAGGCTTTAGTGGTCTGGCACACCGCGCAGCTGTGGACGTGCTCGCGTGTGTCTGCTGCCAGAGACGGCCACCAGAACTCGTTCTGGACCAGGTGGGTTGTCGCGGTTATGCCGGGGTGGCCGGAGGCCGGGCTTGCGTGTAGCAGGTTGAGGAGCGGGGCGCGCAGGTGCTCCGGTACGTACGTCTTTTCGGTAGGACATTCGCTCGGAGGCGGTGTTTGGGCGTTGGCGTTGGCGATCTCGGTCATGATGTCCCACTGGATGGGTGCTATGATTCGAGTCTCAGGGAGGATCGGCTCGGGGAGCGTGTGCGAGTCCGTCTCTCGGTGAATGCGAGACAAGGCGTCGGCTTTGATGTTCTTGCTCCCTGGCCTGTACGTCACGGTGAATTGGAACCGAGTGAAGAACATGGTCCATCGGGCTTGGCGTGGGTTCATTCGTTTGGCAGAACGTAGGTACTCCAGATTACGGTGGTCAGTGAGAACGGTAAAAGGATGCCGTGCGCCCTCCAGCCAGTGCCGCCACTCCTCTAGTGCTGCTTTCATAGCTAGGAGTTCACGATCTCCAACGTCGTAGTTCCGTTCTGCCGGGGATAGTTTGCGGGAGAAATAGGCACAGGGGAACATCTTATCGGCGGGTCCCTGTCGTTGAGAGAGAACGGCGCCGATTCCCGTGTTGGAGGCGTCCACCTCGACGGTGAATGGTCGGTTAGGGTCTGGGTGGTGGAGGATCGGGGCTGTGGTGAAGCTCTCCTTTAATTGGCCGAACGCTTTGTGTGCCTCCGGCGACCAGGTGAGCTGAGTGGGAGCCTGCCGTGTCATCGAGGTGAGGGGCGCAGCGATGGTGCTGAAGCCACGAATGAAGCGACGGTAGAAATTCGCGAACCCCAGGAAGCGTTGGAGCTCTTTGATGGTCCGTGGTCTGGGCCACCGTAGCACTGCTTGCACTTTAGTGTCATCCATTGCAACACCGTCTGCTGAGATGACGTACCCAAGGAAGGATGTCGCGGTTTGGTGAAACTCGCACTTCTCCGCTTTGGCGTATAAACGGTGCTGGATGAGGCGTTGCAACACCGCCCTCACGTGTTGAATGTGGTCCTCCTTGTTCTCTGAATAGACGAGAATGTCGTCGATGTAGACGATCACGCAGCGGTCGAGCATGTCCCGGAACACATCGTTTATAAAGGACTGAAAGACCGCTGGACTGTTCGCTAGGCCGAACGGCATGACCGAATATTCGTAGTGACCGGATTGTGTCGAGAAGGCGGTTTTCCACTCATCTCCTGGTCTGATGCGGATGAGGTTGTAAGCGCAGCGGAGGTCAAGCTTCGTGAAGTATCGCGCGCGGCGGAGTTGCTCTAAGGCTGACGGGACGAGAGGCAGAGGGTACCGGAACTTCACGGTGAGGTCGTTGAGGGCTCGGTAGTCAATGCACGGACGGAGCCCCCCGTCCTTCTTCTTGACAAAGAAGAACCCCGACGACGCCGGTGACACGGAAGGACGAATGAACCCCTTTTTCAGTTCTTCCTGGATATAGGCATTCATGGCCGTGGACTCCGTTTGTGAGAGTGGGAAGATTCTCCCTCTAGGTGGTGTTACCCCGGGCAGTAGGTCGATGGCGCAGTCACAGGCGCGATGAGGAGGTAGTTCCGTTGCCTTGATCTTACTGAATGCCTCTGCGAGGTCCAGGTACTCGTCGGGGAGATTGGGGGTCTCGGTGGAGATGAGTGTGGTGTCTGTGGTGTTGATCTGGCACGGTTCTGCTGTAACACGGCGGTGCGCGGTACATGCGCAGCCCCATCTGGTGATGCGCAGCTTGATCCCTTGAGTAGCTGGTTGATATAAAAATGAAATAAAACAAGCAAAAGTTCAGCAGTCAAAAACAAACAAACAAACAAACAAACAAACAAACAAACAAACGAAATACAGTTCCAAGACTTGCCAGCAGAGAACATACCTGTAGGTCTCTGGATGAGAAGCAAGAGGAGAAACATCAAATCCAATGCTGAATAGCTCTGCTATTCTAAAGAGAGATACAGTTCCAGTATAAAGAGAGTTCCAACAGAGATTCAGAAAAACAAAACACACTATTCGTCAATCTCAAATATCACAAATTTGCTTAAATTTAAATATTGACCTAGAAATAATAATCTTGAATCGTATTGAATGTTTCTTTACTTTACGTTTTACTTTCTTTCTGTTTATTTCTAAGTAAAACAAAATCTCTTTGAATCCCACTATATGTATTAAAACATGTTTATTAAGTGGTTAAAATGGTTAATAAAAAAGAAAGGGATCAAACCACACAAATATTGATGTAGTGACCACACAGTACATTACATAGTTCTGTACAAGTTCATCTTAAGGCTATAAAATATGCTTTACATCATTGACAAATGAGGAAATATCAATGAACAGAGGTAACTTTCCCCAAGGAAAAATGTTAGTAATGTGTGAAAAATATCTTTACTCAGACCTAGAGGATGTAACACTCACAAATTCTGCCTTTTAATGCAAGCCACAATTCCCACTTCTGCCATTTGGTATTGTTTTGTGTTCTCCATGTGCTGTTGCTTGCATTTGGCCACCTGCCTTTGTTTTGGTTTTGTCTCTTGCCTCATTGGTTGATTACCATATTGTTTTAATCCATTCTCTGCTTCACCATAATTCATTTGGTCATCTATTCTCCATTGTTTCTATTTTTCTTTGCAAAGTCTTGCCAAATGCATCATGCAGTTCTAAGCATTGTTGCTCTTTATATTGTTTCTCACTTTCTGACTCTTGCTTGTATTTATTGTCTAATCTTTTTACTTATGTTGCCTATAAATGTATTGACCCTCCCAGGGACATTGACAGTCATTTTCAGACAATATTGAGATTATGCCTTTGTATCCTGCTTTCTCTACCTGCACATTCCAGTAACAACCAGTGGTTTAAATGGTCCATTTACAGTGTAATCATATTATTAAGTGACACTGCTTTACTAAGTTCAGTCCCTACTGTGAAAGCACACTTGCACTTTTCCCTTTCTTTACTCACACACAAGACAGTGAGATAAGCCTTAATCATTCTCCATATGCCAAGTGAGATCTCTTGATCACAGTGTTATCCTCATGCTTCACCTCCAGGCCAACTGGGACAAAGTATGAATAAGAGGCTCTCATACTTCAAGCCTGGCTGGGGATCAGTGGAGACGTGAAGAGGCAAATTCACCAGCTGAAGAGAAAGAGGGAGGAAGAGAAGTGATGAGGGCAGATGAGAGCACACAAGAAGCTTTTTTAAATGGCTGATCAAAGGCTGGACTTCCACTGGGTGCACTGACTTTGACAAAGGCAGCAGGTTACAGGTTACAGGCTTAATCAACTCTGAGGAGGACAAGGGCACAAAGTTGTCATGTTTTTCACTGCACAAACACTCATGGGAATACAGACAGTGTTTACCTTCTCTGGGCAGATTGTCTGCAGAGCTGCAGGACGTGTGCTTAAACCTCATAATATTTAGCTATTTGCTGAATGCAAAACTTAGACTGTTGTGGCATCTTCCTGCGACAAAATATATTACGAATACCAAAGAAAGTGATGACAATCTAAAAATGTAACTTGGTTTCTCTGACCCTAATTCATTCTTTTAGTGAGAGACACCTGGACAGACAAAGCAACATGGGTGCCTGAAAAACTATTGTCCATGTTCCTAACCACCACATCTGTGACACAAGATTTGCTTCAGCATTGATCTATATGCTGTTAATCTTTCATAGAGGTTGTGATCTTATTTCTGTCTAAAGAGATCTGCTATGGATGATGATTGTAGCAACTTGATTATTATAGTCATGTCAGCTGCAGATTTAAGAGATTTTATAAATCACACAGTCACACAATGTGTGGACATTTTATTTATTTATTTATCTATTTATTTATTTATTTATATTACATAGAGGTTATGGACATGAACAAGATGCACTTAGTGTTGCTGTCATTTAAGTTACCATGAGAGGTGTGAGTGATTTTCTATCTGCCATGTGAAAATGCTGTGGGAAATCATAACCTGGGAAAAGAAGAGAGGCAGGCAGAGTTATTTTGGCCCTTAACATGTGATTCATGAGACAGACCGGTGTTTTGTTCATAGATTCTGTCTTTGCATAATGGCTTTCTCTCTTTTTCTCTCCCTTTTGACTGAAAAGGGACAATTATGGTACAGGTGCCTTGGTGCACACTAATTGCTACTGTGGATGTTTTTGTACAAATATATTGCAACATATTCAAAGAGCAAACTTGACTTGAATGGTGAGTTTTTGGCTTATTTTATGTCTGAGTCTTGGAGGAAGGTAAAAGTATAAAAAATGAATGTGAGCCGGACAATGGATAAATCAGTCAGGGCTGTGATTTGATGTGCACATCTAGTATATGCTGTGATGAAAATAGGATTACGTACTTTTAAATGCTGCAGGACCAGACTAGTTTCCTCTAGAACAACGATCTGTAAATTTCAGGTTAAATTGTTATGTTTAAACCAGGACAGCCCTCTTTGCTGTTCAGTAAATCTACTCATGATGCCTCATTGTTCGGATACATATCTTTATGAATCACCCTTTTGCATACTTTTGATTTGTAATTTTGCTCTAAAAGAATTTCATTCATTCATTCATTCATTCATTCATTCATTCATTCATTCATTCATTCATTTTCTACCGCTTATCCAAAGTACCTCGGGTCACGGGGAGCCTGTGCCTATCTCAGGCGTCATCGGGCATCAAGGCAGGATACACCCTGGACGGAGTGCCAACCTATCGCAGGGCACACACACACTCTCATTCACTCACACAATCACACACTACGGACAATTTTCCAGAGATGCCAATCAACCTACCATGCATGTCTTTGGACCGGGGGAGGAAACCGGAGTACCCGGAGGAAACCCCCGAGGCACGGGGAGAACATGCAAATGCCACACACACAAGGCGAATCGAACCCCCAACCCTGGAGGTGTGAGGCAAACGTGCTAACCACTAAGCCACTGTGCCCCCCCCAAAAGAATTTATCATAGAAAATTTCACTATACCAGTGAACAATTAATTGAACCAATGTACTGTATGTACTTGTAACACTGTCAAATGACAATGCAGTTTCAACTGACTGTAAATACAGCATATACATTATGTGGCCAAAGGTTTATGCACACCTATCTCTTACATCTGTGTGTGATTTTTGATCCCATTGTAGATTTTGTGCTGCTGTTTGCTATTATAATACCCTCTTGTATTATAAAAGCCTTCTGGAAATGCTTTTGACAAGATTTGCCCATTCAACCTCAAGAGCATTAGTGAGGTCAGGGATGTTGTGCAAGAAGGCTGACACGCAGTCGGTATTCCAGTTTATCCCAGAGGTGTTCAGTGATGTGTGCAGACCATTCTTCCACACCAAACTTGGCAAATCATGTCCAGTGAATGGATCTCACACACACACACAAAGTTTCAGTGAAGGTAAATCTTAATAATACAGCATACTGCACTGCTTCCAACTTTGTGGCAAAGGTTTGGGGAAGAACTAGACATGAATATGAGGCCAGGATCATCAACAATTCTTTTTCTGAGGTCCTCAGGAATAACCTTTGTTCATGCCATGAAGCACTTCCACAAATAAGTATTGTGTAGTTCAGACTTTAATAGATGCCTGTTTTTTTTAATGACACAGGGTTCTCACTCACACCTGGGTGTCACCGCATTGATAGAAAACACCTGACTCTTGAACTTCACCTTTAAATTAAGTACCACAGATATAGAACATCAGATCATTTCCGAAGTAAATTAATAAATAACCAAATATTTTTATTTATTTATTTAATTGGGTTTTCTTTATTGAATTTTAAGATTTGTGTGAAAATCTGATAATGTTTTAGGCAATATTTATGTAAATTACAATTACAATATTGTATTGTATATTTATGTAAATTAAATTACAATAAATACTACATTTTAAAGGATTCACAAACTTTCAAGCACTGTATTAAAAAAAGAAAACATTTCTGGCACCATTTTATCACCTTTATAAGTGCCAATTATTACTTTACACTCTGTGTGTATTTATTCATGTAAGTGTACAAAGAAAATCAGAATAGGTTTATTTATTATGTATGAATTTTTATTTTTACATTACAATATTTATATAATGTCTGCTCCAGAATATTTAATCATCTGCACCTCGGTAATGTTCTCAGGACTGACCCAAGTTGTTTTAAACAAATTCTTCTGTTTATCCTTTAGTTAAATGTTCTGTAACTGCACAGCTAGCACCAGGGGGCACCAGTGGTCTTCACTTCAAGAAGCCAGGGCCTTAAGTACAGCCACATCAGTGACAAAAACATGTAAATAGCATCTGATGTGTTTTTCATTGACTTAAGAGAGCTCTAGACTTTAGTGTTTGACACTTGCTCTGAGTTATTTCCTATTTCAATATTTGCACCGAACACATTCCTGTGAACAAAACACATAGCTGTGTATAAGAAATATTGAACGGCATGCTTTCATAAAGCAAAGGTAGGGCATTTTTGATTTTACAATGATATTATGGTAGATCTCCTTAACCTGAATACTGGTCTATACTGTAGAATGGCTTTTATATATCTCAAAAGTTCTTCCCAAGAGGTGTTCTTGCCTTATCTCTCTGAAATACATTACATAGAAGACTAATACAGGAGACCTTTTAGAACACTATAGAACTTGTGGAAAGAAGAGTCTGGGGATTTCTTCTCAGAGGACATGATTTTACAGGCAAGAAAAAAACATTAGATTTATAGTTTTCCGTTGCATCTCTGAGATTTACTGTGTTATAATGCAAAAATCCTATAAAGTCTGTCTGGAGTTTAAAGTAGCAAGATATGACATTCTTCAATATACAGAATATCCAATTCTATTTAGCTGTCAAATACTGAAGGCTGCATAGGATATTAAATGGAGAAAACAGGAGAAACAAAACCAAGCTTGATGTAACAAATGAAGCTTTACCTACTGTGTACAGTTTTTATGTGCACTTATAATGCTGACATATATTTAATTTACCTCATTTGTCTGGTAATATATAAAGGCTACTGAACATTGTATATCAATTCAGTACTGTATGCTAAGTTTGATATATTTTTCTATTTGTTATATTTTTTTCACATTAGCCACAATTAGCATCTTGTGGGCATTAACAGTAATAAATATTCAATAAAACTATAGTGTATTGAAAACAAATTTAGTGCTTCCAACAATACTAGTAATAAAGTATATTCTTACAAGTAAAACCAGTATCCTGACACTCCAAAGAAAAGTATTGCAACCATTGTGACCTTGTGACCTTTTTCCTATTTATGTTTATTGAGAACAACACAAATCACAGTAAAATATTTTAGTATATAAGCAACAATCACTTATCATATAAGCATATGCAATAATAAGTGAAGAAAAACAAATGATTTCACTCTGAATTCTGAATGACACACTGGGAGCTGTCTGGTGTTTCTGGTTGCTGTCTTTGTGGATGAAAACAAAATAATAGAAGATGATAATAAATGGTAATAAAATGATTAGAATAATAATAATAGTAGAGTAAACCCCTAATAGCAGCATCATTTCCTACTGTTGCTAATATTTGTTGTGGAGATCTCAGTAGGTAAACAGCACATTTACTTAAAATAGACAAAAATCTTCAGAGCTCTATTTTTGTGCCAGAACAAGGACAATTTCCTAGTATAATTTTGCAAATCATTTGGCTGCTATTTTTATGGTAATAAATGCCTGTAGCTGCCTTTTGGTGAGGGAGGTGTGTGACATTCATAGTATGCGGGTGCAGCTGGGTTTTAGAATCTTCTCTTGTTCAAAACCTGTGCTCCTGCATCTTCACAGTACAAAAGCAAAACTGATTTTCCTGCTTACGTACTGTCTCGCACAGTTGTGTGGTTGTACACGGCTCAACGAGATCACGCTAACCTACCGATTAATAAATACGAAATTATTTTATGCATAACAAAAACACGTTACGGTTTACAATACTGTTCAACAACTCATAGACAAGATCTAAGCAGGATTCGATGAGTAGTTCCTAGAAAATAGAAATAAATACAAGTCAATTATTCAGTATGTTAGTAGGAGTTAATTTATAGCTATGCAGCAATTAACAGAGTCTTACAATTCTCCTGCAGAACTACTAGCTACCCATGGCTCTGCTACTGATTAATTACTGATCATATTGACATTAATCACCAATAGTTAAGCCTTACCTTCTTCCTGGAGATCTGTAACCTCGACCTACTAAAAACCTCAATTTATTATTACATTCCAAAAATGTAAATATTTCTATGAGTTATATTAGATTCCCTGAGAGAAGCACAGAGCTATTTATTTATTTATTTGTTTGTTTGTTTATTTGTTTTTTGCTTTTAAGTCGATGACATAAAAGACTAATAGACAACAATAACCTTTTAGGTCTTTTAGATCTTTATTAACTTCTGAAGAACAACACAACGCTTTAGTAATTATTAATGAGTTTCTATGAGAAATTAATATAATACTCTTACTAAATAAAAAAAGTGAGTTTTTATTACCTTCCACATTTTATTTAACACAAGCAAATATGCTAATTTTCAATGATTGTTGGTTTGTTGTTTTTGTTATTATTATTATTCTTCTTCTTATTATTATTATTATTGTAATTATTATTATTATTATTATTATTATTATTATTATTATTATTATTATTATTATAAAAGCGCATAAGATATATTAATTTTAATTTAAATAAGTATGCATATTACTGCTCCACATCATTCCTTTAAGAAACTAAAGAAGTGTGTGCATTTTAGCACAGTATCAATTTCACTTTACAATACTATGCTACATCTTCATAAACTACTAGAAAACAACACAGTATCATTTCAGCCACTGTGAGTTTTTTTTCACTTTTTAATTAATATAATTAACACATATAGTTAAAATATATGCAACATTCTTCTTTCTGATTCTTAAAATACTTAAAACAACAAAATAGGTTTTCTTTAAAGAAGGCAATGTCACCATTTTATTATTTAGACACCTGTTTTATATTAATGTCTCTAGTACTGTACAGTAGAGTGAAACAAATATTACATTATATTACGCATAATTTTTTACTATACTTATGGATTTTGTACTACAGGCTTTTAAAACATATTCCTATTTGTAACACTAAGACTAAAACATTGAAGTTAAGTATTTAAATAGAATATAAATATACATCATTATGGAATCACTGTGCTACACTGCACACTCTTGTTTTCTGGAGGAAAAAGGATATCATCACAGTGTGGCATGGCAGCTCCACAGTGTGTGAAAGGAAATCACTGCAAAGGGTGGTGAAAACCGCCCAATGCATCACTGGCACCCAACTTCCTGCCACTGAGTCTCTTCACCACAGTAGATGTCTGCACAAAACACACAAAATCATCAAGGGCTCCTCCCACCTTAGTCACAAAACTGTTCAACCTCCTCCCATACAGGACGAGATACATCCGTACCAAACCCAGCAGGTTTAGGGCCAGTTTTTTATCTACAGCCATAATCCTACTAAACTCTACACTACACCATTAGGACACTGATGTCTCACTGAATACTTCACTGCCTGTAATCTCCCTGCAATATCTTTCAATACATCATCCAACTGCTGCTTCTACATATGTCTATACTGTATATGTTTATTGGAACCCCCTTTGTTCTGTTTCCTATATTTTTGCACAATGTGATCTATAGTATACAGTATGTACACTGGTCGACACTATTTTGTGTATCTGTCCTGTTGTGTTTTATATTGTCTGTTTGCACTTTTGTCTGTCTTTTGTCTTGCACTGTTTGCACTTGGTTGCACACATTGCACTTTATGTGGCTAGGGCTACTTACTTTGAGTCTTGCAACTTTCTTTTTGTCCTGTGTTGTTCTTTGTAGCACCATGGTCCTGGAGAATCTTTGTCTCATTCTGCTATGTACTCTGTCAAGTATATATGGTTGAAATGACAATAAAAGCTTCTTGACTTGACTTGATTTAACTTGTTCATTTGCACAATTATTCTATTTGCACATCTGGTAGATGCTAACCAACATTTTGTTGCTATGTACTCGTACTATGCAATGATGATAAAGTTCTATCTATCTATCTATCTATCTATCTATCTATCTATCTATCTATCTATCTATCTATCTATCTATCTATCTATCTATCTATCTATTTGATTGGCTATTGTAGCAGCATGTCTAATCACACCTCTTGCTAATGTATTCTACACACCTCCCACTATAATTTATAACACTGTCAAAGGTCATGAAAATGACAAAAAATAAAACAGAAAAATTACACTTTATTTTTTAGACTTGCACCATGAGCATGTTAAAAGTGGCCTAACGGTCATGAACCCATGAACAACAAAAAGATATCATCATGTCAATATGATAATAAAAGTAAACCAGTTAATGGTTTGGTGAAACAGATATTGAATACATGTAAGCTTTCAAATTGATTCAAGGCATAAAGGCAGCAAGAGTAAAACAAGCAACAGTGTTTTCTTCTTGACGAAACTCAGCACATTGAAAGTACCTCTCACTTTTCTATTTTTTTTTTCTCTCCCTCTCTCTCTTTTCTGCTTCACAGTGGTAGAGTAATTGACTATCGGAAAACCTTGGCTCTCAAAGTCAGAGGATAATATATCAGTCAATAACCCTGAAGAAAACCATTAAAGCAGGGGAATGTTGGCCAATCTCAGGAAAGAAAAACAAAGTTCAGGCTTCTGTAATCTCTTTAAAATGATCAATAAATCAGATTAAAGTTTGGTGGTTTGAGGGCACTAAATAAAGCTCTATATCCACCTCCACATTTAGTATTTCTAAAACCCTCTAGTAGGCTATAGATGTGTGTGTGTGTGCATGTGTGTGTGTGTCTATTTATGTGTGGGTGTTTTTGTGGTTTTGTATTACCTGAAATATTTCAGATAAAGGCTCTTGACCCCCATCATTCATAAGCCCTGAACATACACTAGTCCATAAATTTTAAACACTTCCGGCCTTCGGGCTCCTGTCATAAATTACTCATGATAAACTCTAGCAAGCATATGGACACTGAGTAGCTTTCCTTGTTCCTGATTGAAAGGATTAAAAATTTCATGAAACCTCAATTATTCATGCAGTGGGCTGATGAAATAAAACAAAAGCAATCCAAAACAATATTTTTTGCCATGCACACAACTTTTTGAACCTGGTTGTTTTTGTTAGCCTTTGTTAATTCAATCTTGTTGTCAGGATTTTGGTGATTATTGATGGGGAAAAAAATAGATTGCATGAAATCTTGAGGAGTCACAAATACAGTATTAATAATATAATAATAATATAATAATAACATTTGATTTTTTGTGGGAAAATGCCGATGTGTGTAAGGTGTATACATATATTCTCTCTACATATATATGTATCTAGAATTCTTCTTTGCAGCAAACGTTTTGCCTTCATCATGCACAATTGTCTTTATACGTCTGTGCCGAGTAATTAGGTTTTCTCATTAGTGGGAGATGTGGGAGTGTCTTTGGTTTGTAATGGGATGAAGGAGGAGGTCATTTTTCCTGCTGCGGGCTCCAACATCAGACACCAGCACTCCGTCAGCCGCCATTCTGATGAAATTAACGTCGCTATTCACCCATCTTCCAGCACTAAGCAGATTAGAGCACTTCAGGGACATTATTTGGATTGTTTATCACTTCACACACCAATTGAAATGAAATGGAATTTATGGCAGAGAGGATTTCCCCCAAGAACTGGAACTAGATCAGTTTGGAGTTTCTCTGCCCTCAGAGTATGGTCCATTCTCAGTCACTTGATTATTATTTTGTGTGTATTTCTGTGTGTTTGTGTGAGAGAGAGCGAGAGAGAGAGAGAGAGAGAGAGAGAGAGAGAGAGAGAGAGAGAGAGAGAGGGCATGCTTTCATGGTAAATAGTTGAGGTTTAGTGAGATAAAATGACCTTGGCTTGAAGGTGGCAGTGAGAAAGCGGTGTTGAAAGAGACATTTATTACAAAAATGACTTGAATAATCATTGACTGAACTGCTCTTAATTGAAAAATAATGAGAGCCACTCTATGACTAAATGGACTCAGTGGACTCACAAAAACGATGGTTCTCTGTTACAAATGGATGCTACAGAATATACTACTCACTTATAACTCAATCTCCTGGTATTATTTTGTCTGGCTGTGGGAAGTGATTATTATTCATCTCTCTAAAATGTTCAGTCAGTTTATCTCTAACTGAATTAAATTTCTTTCATTTTGTAATCTCTTTCTATAAGCATAAAAGATGACAAAAGTTTGTTTTGTGGTTGCTTGGTTTAAAGTAAACTGTCTAAAATAAATCATACTCATTGCTCACACCACCAGTCTGTTCACACAATCTCTGCTTGCTGGTGCCAGATGTTTCTATGTCCACTACATGGCAAATTAATAGTCTTTCCCTCCATGAAGCCCCTGCCTGTCTAGCCAAGCATTGCACACTCAAATTTGTTTATTTGTGCTTCGCTGAACATTTAATGTCACAATGCAAGCCAGAAGTCTGTTCTGTGACATATATGTAGCTGCTGGCATGAAACATCTGAGTAGGCATCTAACAGGTAATTGTTTATTCATTATATTAAGTTTATTTTTTATTGCTATAACATTGCAGCGGGTTGCATCACATGCATCCTAAAACAGACATCAGTCATTCTCCTCACCATGCAACGTAGATAGAAATTTGATTATTGATTCAGCAGTTTGTATCAACTTATCTAGCTAAATTTGTGTCATTTTGATCAGTTGAGAATATGAGCAGGTAGTCAAAACAAGTGCAGGAATAAAGGTAGTCTTATAACTTTCTGAATCAGTCTTAGGTGTTCACTTTGTCCTTATCTTATAGAATGAAATAGACTAGCGATATAGGCTAAAGGTATAGACACAGGCTTTTCAAAGCTTTTCTTCATTGCTTATTTAGAGACAATTTCCTGTTCAGTTTAAGAGAAAGTCCTCTTATGGTGTTTTATTTTTGTGTGAACATTAACAAATGAAATGTTAATCAGTTCAAATCTCACAAAAAGAAGAGTTACATGTACACACACACACCCACACACACACACACACACGTGTCATGATCTATTACAGTCAGCTACAGAAGTATTTCTATTCCTCGTTGCTGCTCTTGGTTCATGAATATATTTCCTTTGAGATCTTCATCCTGAGCAATACTGAGTGACTTACAGCATTATTATTCTTCTAATTGGGCAAAGGAAGCTCTATCTTTGCTCACTTTTTTTTCTGGAATTCCACCTCATTTCTCTTTAAACCAACAGCCCAAGCAATACTCTTGACTTATTTAGAGTTCCAGGCATGTTTTCACAGCAAATATTTCTGATAAATACTATTATTGAGCATAAAGCATGTTTCCTTGACGCATCTGTTCGCTTAACAGCATTAAATTCATCTCTGAATTGAAGATTTTATTTAAATTGTTAATGTATGATTGTCAGCACTGAATAATGTTTGTGACAATTGTATTAAAGCTTTCTGGAACTTGATTTGAAGTGACAGTAGTTTGTTTTATGCAACAGTATGCATGTATGTCTGGGTAGCACATATTCTTTGACTCTGTACATTTTCTCCCTCTCCTTTTCCCCCTTTTGTTTCAGTCTCCCACTTGTTGCAAACTGAACCAAACACATTTGTCATTGTCTCATCTGCCCTTCTCACTCCCACCCATCCGTCTAATAGCAGTTCATATACATAAAGGAAGACAGACACAGAACAGAGGCGCCAAGCTGTTTAAACCACTTTGCACTGGAGGTTCTTTCTCAGTGTCATTTCTTTGCTCGTTTCCCTGTCAATCTGTTGCTACCACAGCAGTGATGTCGGTCTTGTCACAGTGCTGACAGTTGATTGCATTCAAAATGATGGACAGTTGATCAAACAGAATCATCCATGATCTGTGATTGTGCTGTATCAGAATCTTGTTAGTTAATCCATGCTATCAACATTTTCTGTGTTTACAAGACCTATTTAATTTGTGCATCACACACAGTTAGGGGTGTAACACAATGCCATTATCTGTTTCTGTATCTGCTTAGTGTACTTAGTGATCCAACTGTATTTGGATTTGAACCTGAATTGTGTTCTAAAAAAAACTATTTTTCTTTTTTAATGCACCTGACCACTTTAAAGAAACACTGGAAAAAAATGGTAAAAATGTCAGTACTCTCAGCATACAGTAGTCTGTGAACGCTTGGTCTGGCAGAACCTAAGCTACTTGAGTTCATAATTGGACTTAAATGGAGCGCACATTTTTTGTTTTATATTATGATTATTTTATTTATACCTGCCCATGATACATTCTAATAAATGTAATTGGTTCTATTTCACAATATCGGAACACATTTTAACCTAATTTAAACTTTTAAATCCCTTCCCAGGCAGGATGAATGAACGCTGTACTTGTAGGTTAATGTACATAGTTTTTGTCTAACCCGCAAATTCACCTATGACTGCTTGTTCATGTCTGATCACAGGACATTTTTGTTCCATGGGATACCAATCCTGATGCATACCTCTAATCTCAATCAGATGCCCTTCAAACTCTCATGGTTGTCTTGGACTATTTCCTGCCTGAACACCAGAGGGACGTTCTGACATGCTTTCTCTTTGTTTTGTGCTCACCTGTGAGCCCCGACCCATTCCTTAATCCTTTCCGGCATCTGCACACTTGTTCCTTGTGTTTCACTGATTGTTCCCCCATTTATACCCATTGTCTTGTGTGTGTTGTTTGCTGAGTCATTGTGTTTTTTTTTGTGTCATGACTCCTGGTTTCTGTTTTCTGTGTTGTTATTTCAGTTTCCTAGTCTTCCCTAGTGTTTTCCATGTGTTTGTAGTTTTGTTAGATTTCTTAATAAACCCCCTTTTTATGTTATCCCTGCATTTGGGTCTGATTCAGCTCTGTGAAGACACCCGATTCTCTGACACAAACCTTTCTGGGGAAAAAAACAAACATCAAACAAACAAAAACAGCATATAGTGCACTTCTTATTCAGAATACATGATTTGTTCATTCAGAAGACTGTTTTGCCTTTGGTGACATCCCTACACACAGCACACAGTAGGCACAAAGTGTGTTGTTAAATATCTATAAGCACACAGCATGTAGATATCGATGTGAAGATGTTATGTGTGCCGTTGAAGTGGTGTGGCAGAAAAATGTCTGCCAGTGATAATCATAATCCCAGTCCTACATTAAAAATCTGTTCTTTTCACAGGACCAGGTTTACTCTACTCTACTGTATTTGTTGCATTTGTAAATAAAGTCCTTATTGGGGTGCATTTAAATAAAGGAGCAAACTCTGTCATAAAAAGCTGAAACTTTGAGCTATTTATTTAAACAATGAAGATATCCCTTCATTTAAATGCTGCTGTTATATAATATACTTGGCCTTTGGGAGTAAGTTGAGGGAGTGATGCATAATAATCCTAAAATATAGCTCATACTGACTGTTGTGGATAATAGCTTACAAGGGAGGAGTATGAGTAACATAGGGCGTTAATGAATCCCCATGTAACATCTGCCGAGATGCACTCCATACGCAGGCTATTAAAAGAAGGTGATGGAACGCATCTCTTTTGGCAGACATTAATTGCTGCTACCACCAGATGCCAATTCTCCCTCCTAGTAGGTAGCGACGTGATGGACAGAATGGATGGATCCTGTCTGAACAAAGAAAGAAGCAAAATAAAAATGAGGCAATCAGAGCTTTCTCCCATGTGTCTTATCTCTGTTTGCTTTACATCAGCAACTGTGATTTTAAAACTTTTATTTTTAATCAAAAGCCTTTTAAAATGCTCGATTCCATTCTTTCTTTCCCCAGCATGATCAGCCATTTTGTAATTAGTCTGTTTAATTCTGTTTGTGTAAACAAGGTGCTACATTTATAATTTTCTCAGCATTGTGATACTAACGGGCTGGCTGAGATGTCAGTGTTAGAGTCTGCGTGGATTTGAGGAAAGCTGTTGTGGAGGTGTGTGTGATTCATTCTAATAGAAGAAAGCAGTTCTATGATGGACATGTTGATGGACAGGGCCAGGCATTTAAAAACAACCTTTTATGTGAGTTAACCGTCATTAATTTTCAAGGAGTTGACACTGTTAGTAACAAATGCTTCATCACCCCAAAGCATTCAGTTTTGTTGTCTTCTGTCTAAGCAAAGAAGCCAATTATTGGACTGAACATAACCAAGTTATTTTTTGTTATATGCCTCACAAAAATGTCTCAAGAAAGAAAGACTGAAAAATAGTTACAGACTTTTTGATCTCAACTCAACATAAGCCAAAAACCATGGATTACAACTGATTTCTTCAGGTAAAACATGTACATTGCATTTAGTCTTTAATTTTTTTTTTACTTTTGAGTTGGAAATCATATTATAATTATTAAGCTATGTATCAGAATTGTTAGATTGATTGTTTAAACAATCTGAATCTTTACACTTTGTTTGAGCTCTGCATTTTCCTGTTAAAAACTGTTTCCTGTCATTTCTGTTAAAAAAAGATAAACCAAAACGAAGAGCAAAGAGCAAACCAGTTTGAAACTTAGAAAAGAGGGGAAATCAGATTCATTAAACAAAAAAAGGAACATATCCAAATACACCAATTTTGATTGTGCAGAACATGACAACATCTAACGACAGAAGCATTGCGAGGGTTGTGAAAAAATCCCCAAAATAACATTAACTGACATTATGAACAACCTTCAAAGGGGAGGAGTGATCTTGGAGGAATCTACCATTTGATGAAGACTTCAAAAGAAGAGAAGAAATATAGAGGGCATTTATGTTAGAATTTAAAAAGAATAGAAAAATTCAGAGATAAGCCACACAATTCTGGACCTGCTTGTGATCCCACACATACAAACTCACTGGTAAAGCATGGTCGGCTTGTCGTATTGTCATGACTTGTCAGATTCTGGAAAAGAATCTTTATTGAAGATCTAACTCATGATGGTACTGTATCAGATTGTATTTGGAAATCAATATAAAGTAGTTAAAGGTATAGAGAAATACATCTCATCTTATTGGGAGGAACTTTAGCATGCATCAAAACAATGCCACAAAACACATTGCTGATACTACTGTACACCAAGTCAGTCACCAGACCTTAACCTAATTGAGCATGAATTTCACCTCCTGAAAAGTAGACTGAAGGAAGGAACCCCCTCCAAAAAAATAACTGAAAGAAGCTGTGAAATAAGCCTGCAAAAGCAACACAAAAACAGCTTATTGCAACCAATTATAATTATATTATTATATAAGTGTTATTTACTTCAACTAGTTTTAAGAGTATATCTACCAATACCCAATACGTAAAATTGAGTTGTCTTAAACCAAACATGCAATGCTCTATGTTAATACATCCAGATGTGAATAGCAGGGACTGAAGCTTATATTCACCTTTAGAACTCATAACCAAATGTCTTTGGTGTATAGCAAAATCAATAAAAATAGCTCATTATTTTTGGAGGATACTGTATTTGATTTATACTTTCATTCAAAACTCTGAGGAGTTAAAAGTTTGGGCAGTATCACACACATGATTAGTCAACAGGGTGACACATTACAGTTTGAGAGGATTAATAGAAATTATTAGGAGTAATGTTTGTGGACTAACAGTGGATGAGAAGGGTGTGTATTGTGATTAAGGTGCACTCTGGCAAGATGTTCCTCAACATCCAGCATTAACATGTATATAGAATATTTTAATCTTTAGTTACAGAAGCTGCAATGAAACCAAGTAGTCTAACAGATTTGCATTCCTTCTCAGAGGCCAATAAGATCTATATGACCTAAATCCTCTATATTGCAAATTCTGCAATATTCTCACTGTTCTTGGAACAATATTCTAAACTCAACATAATACATGGGACCTCAAATTAATCACCATTATCTTGTTTTACATTTGCACAAATCAGACCATGGATACTGTACAGCCCTGTTTTAGAAAGGATGTGGAAGAGACTTTCAAGTGGAAGTAAGTTAACAAATTTACCAAAAAACCATCATCACTACAGACCCTGATAACATGGTCCAGGTGTGAATTTAAGAGAGATTGGGTTGCATGACCCAGGAGATGTGTCAGAATCCATCTGCAGGATGTTGATTACAAAAGCTGAAAACGTTGTCAAAAGCATAGCCATAGCCAAACATACTGTAGGTTCACAGATAAACCAGTCAAGGGACAGGCCCTAAATGTAGCCACAGAGTAAGACATGTTTCAAAATAGAAATAGCATTTACAGAATATAAAGCTTAGAACTTAAAAATAGGAGTGGGCAAAAATTCACAAGCACTTCATTTGTAAACAGGAAGCTGAGTTGTGTACAATAGAAGTAGTTAGTACTCAGGGGAGGTAGACTGCCGCAAGAGTGGAGGTGTAATGTCCAAGGTGGTTGTGACACCATTGAAGACATTTATTATTCATTCATTCATTCATCTTCTACCGCTTATCCGAACTACCTCAGGTCACGGGGAGCCTGTGCCTATCTCAGGCGTCATTGGGCATCAAGGCAGGATACACCCTGGACGGAGTGCCAACCCATCGCAGGGCACACACACTCTCATTCACTCACACACTCACACACTACGGACAATTTTCCAGAGATGCCAATCAACCTACCATGCATGTCTTTGGACCGGGGGAGGAAACCGGAGTACCCGGAGGAAACCCCCGAGGCACGGGGAGAACATGCAAACTCCACACACACAAGGTGGAGGCGGGAATCGAACCCCGACCCTGGAGGTGTGAGGCAAACGTGCTAACCACTAAGCCACCGTGCCCCCCACATTTATTATTTTTTAACAATTTATCTATTAATGTTTGACAGAATATTATATAGTAAAGAATTCATAACAGAAAAAAAATTCTCTTTACTCTTTTGAGAATGCTTGTAACTGCTGTGCAAGTGCAGTTGGTTTGAAAACATATTGATTATAATAGGTGTTGAGCAGCACGTTTCCAGCATTGGTCACTAAATGTATTAGGGCCAGCTCTGAAAACAGCAAAAACAGCATTTTTAATCTGGGAATATGTTCACTTTAAATTCACTTTATAAAAGTTATATAAGGATACCTCTAGTCAGTAGCATTAGACATGTTGAATGTTTTGTTGGTGATGTCTCTTCACGACAGCAAGAACTCCTCTGCAGCCAATTAACACCTGCATGAAAAGATCAATGCAAATGTCGTGTTACTTTCCAGTCATGAATAATGTGCTTTTGTGTAAATGTGTTGATTTTTTTTATATATATTTGGGCAGCCTAGTGATGATCTATATAGTGGAACAAGAGTGAAAGGGTGAAAGGAATACTCATTTGATCAAAATATATTTTAATACACTACAGTTATATAGCAGACAGTTAGAATTTTAAAGGAAAAAATACATGTATTTTTAACTAATGAGGTATAACGTTATGTTATGTTATGATATAGCCAGGCAGTTATTGCTTTAATTGTTTTTTCCCCTCTTTATTGCTGTAAATTACACAAGCATGGAGGTGAACTTATATTGTGCATGCATGTATGAAAAACTGAAAAGCCTGAGATAATGTTAAATTCCTAACCGCTACTTTCCTCGCTTAAGTATTTCCTGCTGGCTATAATTACCCTTCTTCTTATAGACATCTTACAGAGCTAACACACAAACTCCTTGTCCACATTCCTGCACCTAAGACTATACTCTGAAACCTGCAGCTGCAGAAAGAAACTACAATTAACCCTGATACTGTGGTTCACAGCACTGAGCCGAGCGGTTCCTTGCTCCCATCTGAAACACCATTACTAATAAACACACAAAACCTGTGTGTGTTTCAGCTGGCTAAAATGCAGCATAAACAACAAATTCACTTTGGGTCAATTCCACTGCATGTATTTTTACTATTTAAACCTGTATTCAGTGTCTATATTGTTCTCCAATCTGTCAAAAATGTTATGAACTCAAAAATGAATTGCTGTGGTTGGACTTGCTGGGTGGGGCTCCTGAATGATTCAACAGAAATGCGGTAGCCATATTGTCATGAAAATAATGACCATGCCTCAGCCATCCATGGCAGGGAGTCCAAATGAGGAAAACTGTACATGCTTTTTGGGGTTATAGGATGACACTACACTCCTAAGCAATCTTACTTATCTTGAGTGTTTTCAAGCTTTTCTATGCAGAAATGGCCAGTTAGTGTTTTCTCTGAGCATGTTTAGCTGCCATGTTGATTAGCACAAGCAGTAACTTGGTTGGTTTCAGTCTTGAATGAAACAAATGCTACTGTAGGCTATGGTCTCTATGGTTGGTAGTCAGTGTGCATAAGCAAGCTGGCTAGTATGTTGGAATTGATATATTTAGCGCCCTATTCCTCTCAGATTAAATGGAAAGGGCCCTGGGAGTGTGTGTTTAGAATCTCTCCTATTAAAATACATATACAGATGCTATCTATACATTCATTCCAGCAACCTTTGATATTAAATAACCACCACAACAACACTGAATTTACTGTAACTGTACCCAATTTAATTTAAACGAAAATAAAAAATAAAACCAAAATACTCATAGTCATGTACGAATTTGAAATTAGACACCTAGGCCCCTTAAACACTTTTATCAAACAGTTCACTAAAAACAATTTTCGAAAGAAAAAAAAACGTTGCAGGCCTGAGTCCTGGCTAGGGTGCTGTGCGATGAGGTGTTAGCCAAACTGATCGGCTAATTGGATAAGAGGGGTCCTTTCACAAAGAAATTGGGGCTTTGCCTCATTTCCCTTGATAACCAGTTTGCAAACGCTGAGTTTAGGCAGAATTCCCACGGTGGCCAGTGGTACCACAGAACGTTCCCAGTATCCCTGGGTGCTATCTGGTAGCTGTTTTGCCACTCAGTTGACAAGCGAGTTGTTCCTATAAATATCCCACTAGTTCATGCAGCCAGCATGGGACACAACCGCTCTCTCACTTTCGCTTGTGTTTAAACGAACAAACATTCAATTCTCATACTAGAATGATGCAGAATCTTCTTCAAAGCCTCACGGGCACATTTACAATGCTTTGTTAGCTCTCTTGACAACTCACAAGTATTGTTTTAATTTTTTAATTGCCTAACTCACAGAATGCTGACATGCAATCACCATTCTTCTCTTTCTCCCCCTATCTCTCTCCTCCCTCCCATATCCAAACACTTTTACCAATCACGACCATTCTCCCCAGGTCATATGCTAAATTAAACACTTTTTTCTAAAACAAATGATTTTACATTTACTCTTTTATTATTAATATTACTTTTTTTTACATACACAATACACACAATGGACTAAAATAAAAGTGAAATGAATTTAAATGAAATAAATGATTTTACTCTGGGCTACAGATATAAAATGTTAAAACAAAGAGAATCTTCAAGCATGACCACATTGACAAAACTTCGCTGTTGAGTTAATTAACAGCCAAGTGTGTGTGAATGAGGGCACATAGGTGTGGGTCAGTGTTTGCATAGTAAAAACATGTTAAGAGGGTTAGAGCTCAGAAGTATGACTGCTGTGATGAGAAGTAATAGATTAAAGGCTTATCAGGTATGGATCCTGTAAGATAAGTGGCCACAGCATGTGTTCGCCACTCACATCTTTAATTTCCTTCACAGTAGGATGTTAATATGCTGAATACGAGATGAAACCAAAGACCAAAATGAACTGAGATGAAACCAAAATCTCAGAAATGGTCCACTATTTGTATATAATCTGTTACCTAACAGAGATGGGATTGCTCTTACATACAGAAAAGTTATGATAGTTTCTAGAGAAAGTCAATCTTAAGACTCATTTTTTGGTAGAGAAATACGTTATTTTGAAGAAATATATTCCGATTTTTTTTCCTGGAAAATGACCGGTTTCAAATTTATCAGCAATCACACACTTAACAATGATGAGAGACTCCCTGTAAAACTAAAAGCAATGAAACCTTTCTTGTAATGGTTACCAATGTTTAAGAACAGAGTTCTTCTTGTAGAGAGTTTTCAACTAGTACTTCAAGGAATTTAAAACTACTTGATATCTTAGGTATATACATGTGGACCACCCTCATCGATGCATAGAATAAATAAATAAATAATGTTTTTAAATATCCTTTATTGGTGGCAACAAATATATAAAATAATTTATTTCGGTTCATTCACCTGAAGGTTCACCAAATTTTGGAGTTGCTCCTACGGTTAGAAGTAAAACTGATCAAATGCACAACATTTTCCAACTCCCCTCTATATGGATTTCATCATGAGAAACAATATTTAAAACAAACGTGGTTCTCAGTAAGTTTGAGTGTTGCTATACAATATACAATTGTAATTGTTATTTGTCTGCCTTTGTCTAGTCAAATTATGAAAGCCAAGTAAGTCATACATATTATAAATACCCATTGTCTATTCCATTTTAAGCTTGCTGCTTTGTTAAGAAGGCCGAATTACAGGGTTTTTCACTTGGTGTATAGAATAGCTATAGGGCTCTTCTAATATTGTTTCATACTTATGGCTATCAGCATCAGGATAATTACATTTTAAATGATTCTGCAAACGACTTCTGTATCATTCACACAAATCACAGCAGCAGGGGCAAAAAAATCTCACTGAAAAGAAGAGAAACATTTATTCAGTGCTTCATCTCCTGATAAATGCTCACTAACCTCTGATGCCTCTGGTGCCCATTTATATTCTTTCATTGTTTCATTATTTGTTTGTTAGTTAAGTCAAAAGAATTTGCCTACAGGTAATATAGGAACAAACCTCTGAACTCGGCAGAAGTCATTAGTGATGAAAGGGAAGTGAGAAGGCTACCAGATACAAGTAAGATTTCCTCAATTGTCTGTTTCTTTATCACACAGTACAAGTTGGACAACTATGGGGATATCCAACTAAGCCCAAACAAAGATAACACAGGCAACTAAGATGAATAACCCATAGTGACTTTTTCATACTCCTCTGCAGCTGAGTCATGCACCTTCTCCAGTGCGTTCACCCACACACTGAAATCATCAGTGTTAAATGTAACACCAGTCTCTTGTGTATAGTATGACTATGCAACATTAATCTAAGACCAGTTTAAACTGTGGGCATAAAATTAAAGGGCCAGTTATGTCAAAGCCATGAATAAAATTGATGATAAAGTAAAGACAAATATTACCTTGTTTATGAAACTCTACTCCCAGGTTAGTAGCTTAAATTCATTATTCAAAATGTTATTGACTTACCTAAAAAATCACCTGATAACATTCTTACTTTTACTATATCAGAAAAATCTGTTCATAAAAGACACAAAATAATAACCTTATTTGTTGTTATCTTTACAAAATGCTATTCATGCTGAATTGGTAATGTCAACCCAGGAAGTCAACACCATTATTTCATCAGGTTATTATTACCTTTGGGCTTCCCTAAGGCTGAGGATTTTATTGTTCCTTTGGTAATCTGAACAACATTGTGTCCTTCACTGACTCATTGACACACATAGGGTGAGGGGCAAGCAGTAGATTAGAGATAAATGACTTCATTAAATGTAGCTCACACTGAGCTAAAATCATCTACATATCCCCACCGTGCCACAGGAGATTATGAACTTCATAAAGCAATATGTTTTAGCAGTCCATTACCTGTTCACAACAAAACATGTACAGAGAAAATGCAGAGTTATCATTAAAAACATATACAAAATGGTTAAAATAATGTGGACACCTGAACATCACACCCATATATTCATCTACCCTAAAGTGTTGCAACTAACTAATGCCACTAATGTGCACAGTTGCCTAGTATGTTATTGTACGTTGTAGTATTAAGATTTCAAACCTGCTGCAGCAAGGCAATGCCCCTGTGCACAAACCGAGTTCAGTGAAGACATGATTTGGTTTATAAAAGTTAGAGTGGAAGAAATCAAATGCCCCACTGACCACGTTTGTTGAATTTGAGTTGGGATGAATTTGAATGCTGATTGTGTGCCAAGCCTCCTCACCCAAAAGCAGTGCTTGACCTCACTTATACTATTGTACCTATTAGGCAAATCTCCATAGACACGTTCCAAAATCTAGTGGAGAGTCTTCCCAGAAGAGTGGTGGTTATTATAACATTATTATATATTATATAATAAATATGAATTATATAATATATAATATATATATTATAATATTATAGCAAACTGTGACTAAATCTGTAATGTTAAGTTAGAAACCCACATTTAAGTGTGAACGGTCAGGTGTCCAAGACAGAGACAAAGGCATGGCTTAATGAAATTAGTAGCCCAAGTACCTGGGACAAGCAGATGTTGTGTTTGGGTGAATCATTTTTAATTTGTAGTTAACCAGCAGACAATTAGGTTTATTAACTAAAACAAACTTTACTCCTTATTGACTTTCAAAAAGCAAATATTGAAATGATCGTAACATCTTTTTACATGTGAATACAGAACAATGTAGCTCATGAACAAAATACATTTTTTGCTGAGGTAGCAAACATGATTTTCTACATTTCAATTTTTATTTAAAGAGGATAAAATTTATGTGTGTTCTTTTCTTATTGCGTTAGATTTTTTTTTAAGCCTACATTTACCTTCAGACTAAGCAGCACAATAAAGCAATTACTTGGCTAGTGTGCTACCTAATGATTTACAAAGGTTTGCATAGGACAGAGGATGAGGGTGAGTGTTTTAATACTGCCTGGAATACAGATAATTGTATATAATTGAAGGAAATCATAATATCACATTATTTAATATCATATTATATATTTACATTTACATTAACATCATTTGTCAGACGCCCTTATCCAGAGTGACATACAAAAGTGTTTTTAAGTCCCTATCATTGAATACATTAACTCTGGTTAACTATGTTACATACTTAAGATACCATGAGCCTAAAACACTGTTTAAAGTTTTTTTTTTTTTAATATACACACATACTGTACAATAAACAGGGGAGAAAGTGCTAGTTCAAGTATTTCATGAAGAAGTAGATCTTCAACCATCGTTGAAGCCAATGACTCAGCTGTCTGGACCCCTAGGGGAAGTTATTTCCACCACCTCATTGCCAGAACAGAAAAGAGACTTGTTGAATATTTACCTCTTACCCTGACAGATGGTGGGACCAGTCAAGTAAACACTGTTATCATGTACATTGTGATGAGTGACAAGATATGAGTCTATTATTGTCAAATTAGTGTATTTAGTAGAAATACAGACAAGTCAAATTTGGTCCTGATGTTTTTGGAGTATAAAACAAAGTGCTTGATTATTATTCCAAAGGTAATAACTTATATAATCTTGTATATTTGCTCAGTCATAAAAATGGACAAGCATATAATGCTGAATCCAGACACTGATGAAAGGAATATTAGTCATATAGTCTATAGTTTTCCTCAGTAATGGAAAAACAGCACTTGGGAAGTATGTGTACAATCTGTTAAAGCATGTAAGGCTTGATGCTAAGCTCTGGTCTCTCACTGCCTGTTAAGGCTGTAGAATTAGTCTGATTGAACAGAATTTCAGTGGTAATTGTACAGAGCGCTTCTCTCGACCTTCTCTGTCAGGAGTAAAACAGGGGCCATCATTCATCTGTGCCATTACTGGCCTGCTTGCCGTGAATAATGCAATTTGTATCCTCCATGGAGTGCATCCAGAACAACAGCCACTCCAATAAACAAACAGCCCATCAGAGTAGAAATCCACTTAGAGGAATGTCCAGGCCAAACCTCCTTGTAGTAAATACACACTCAGGTGCTATGATTATGCTTCAGTGAATTTAGTCCTTAGTTAACTGAGCATGAAAAGATTGTGTTGCAGTCAGCATAGTTGTCAGGTATAAGAAACGTCAGAGTCAGTCAGTGGCAGTTTTTTAATCACATATTAGCTTCAATAAGGCAAAAGCTTGGAGAATCCTTATACATTAAAATGTAGCTAGAGCAAGACCAACAATTATTACAATATAATTTGGATAATTTATTTTACAATTTCATTTATACTTTAATGTTATAAGAGATTATTGGTCAAAAGTAACCTGCAGAAATACCACAATTCTGGAAACAATATAGAAAAGACTGTCCACATCATTAATGCTAGTTGATAGATGGATAGATGGATAGATAGATAGATAGATAGATAGATAGATAGATAGATAGATAGATAGATAGATAGATAGATAGATAGATAGACAAAGGTATGTAGACACCTGACCATCACACCCATACATGAGCAACCCACAAAGTGTTGCCCAAAAGCTGGAAGCAAACAACTGTTAAAACTGTCTTTGCAAACTGTCTTTGATTTAGAGGTTACAGTTTCCTTGAAATGGAACTAAAGGCCTAGCCAAAATCTGTTCCAGTATGAAAGTGCCCTTGTGTGCAAAGGAATGTCCACGAAGACATGGTTTGCCAAGGCTGAGAAAATGAGTGACCTACACAGAGCCCTGATGTCAACCCTACTGAACACTTCTGGGATGAATTGGAACGCTGACTGCATTCCAAGCCTCAGAGCCTGACATCAGTGCCTGGCTTCTCTAACACTCTTGTGGTTGAATGAGCACAAATCCCCCATAGTCATGTTCCATAATATAGTGGAAAGCCTTCCTAAATAAACAGAGTCTATTATAGCAGCAAAGAGGCAAATCAACACCTTATTAATATCCATAGATTTAGAATGGGATGTTCAAAAATCGTATATTGTTGTAATAGTCAGTTATCCACATACTTAACACCATGTAGTCTATATTGATTGATTATAGTAATGTCATTCAGATTCAAAAATCAAGGATGCTTAATTGGCAAAAGACAGTGTACCTAAGAGCTAAGAAAAAGAGAAATCATGAGGTGATTTTTTCTGAAGAATCTACAGGGGAAAAAAAGATACTGATAATCTTTGAGAGAGCGAGTATATTTGTAAAAAGTGGGTACTGGGAGCTCTTTCATTTGCCCTATCTCCTATCTACTCTGCTTAGCATAGCTGAAGCTAGGTTCATTATTTGGTTCTTGACGTGTGCTGCCAGTCCCTCTAGCATCTCCCCCGGAATGTGCTTAACAGTACTCACACTCACAATGTGCAAAGGATTTCTCTAATTTCACTGCTACCATGTTAACAGAGGAGGAACAAACGTCACTGATTTCAAATGAATTCTTGGTCTATATATTTACATGATACTTAATAAGTAAAAGCCTCGTCATTTTAACATGTCAAGACAGGAATCAAAGACATTTACCCCTGTAAAAATTAATATTCACATTGTAGAAGCAATGAAAAAAGGATCAACAGACTTAAGGCTTGAAACAGCTGTCACTGTAGATTCAGTGAAACATCATTACCTAGGTAATCAAAATTTTGATCCGGAAAGACAGTGCAAGATAGTGAACTGTATGTTGATGCTTCATCTTCAATGAACAGAACACTGACTCATAATGAAAAGATGGTTAGCAGGAAGTAGAAGCACAAGACATAATTGTGCATACATATATACTCTTACACACACACACACACACACACACACACACACACACACACACACACACACACACCGCACTAATATTCTCTATTCCCTGCTGGGAGATGTTCAGATAGGTGTTAGATCTGTTCTACCTCAGCTTTAAAGGTCAACAGATGACCTTTTCTGAGAACCAACAGCAGTTGAGACTGAAATGGATCAAGCAGGCAGGCAGGGGGTGTTGTGGGGGCTGAAGGACAAAACCTGTATTGATGTTGAGAATGGGTGTCTATATGTTGAATCTCATTGTCACCTTTTGCCATTTAATACAGACAAATAGGATTCTCGGGGTAATTGTTAACTCTTGTACACCTGGAGAGATTATGGATTTGTGCTTTTTTGTATTCATAAAAGTGGGAAATCTTGCATAATGCACCTACATTATACAGTAATAAGCAAAAAACAGCAGTTTTGTGGATAAAGTTATCTTGGATGCCCCTGTAAAATCAGGGTTTATATGGGGATTATTTTGGGCCTCCGCATGTATTACTGTTAATTGCTGTTATCTGCTGTGAAATTTTAATCAACTCTAAAAAACGCATTTCGTTTGGCCTCGTTAACAGCTGCTACTGCATAGACTTTTTAAACATGGTGGAGAGCAAAAAGCAAATACACCACTCAGAGAAAACATTGCTAATCAGTATTGGTCTCTATTTGCCTGCTATAAATTGTTTTGCATATTTTTATTTTTTTTTTTTCTGCATTTGGCTCATCTCATTCTCATTTACAATTTATAATAGAGGCTCTGAGTCACTTTTCACTGTTCCTATTTGAAAGAATTTATGATATAAGAAATAACAATTCAACACCAAAATAACAAATCCAAAATAAATACTTAGTGACCTCGTGGAGGCGTAGACTGACTAATAAAGTCAATCAAGCACAAAGTATGTTTGGTGAAACACTCCAGTGTGAATCCAGATGATATGTTAAATGAATCAACAAAACTACAAGCAATTCTCACATAAAATTTTATATATCTCTAATCATCTTTGGTCAGAATATCTCAGAATAGTGGTCAGAATAGTGGCAAACATGCTGGGCCTTTAGTGGTAATACCTACAAAAATGGTCTAAAGGAAGGACAAACTGGTGAACCCAAGGCCCAAGATAGTGAGGGCCAAAACCACAGAAGAGCTATGGTAGCAGATATTCTCTCAATACTATACAAATGGCACAGTAAACACAAGTTAAGACAATTTGTATTTTATATGTTTATACAGTATGTAAATGCAAGCTCCAAAATGCATAGTGAAGGCAGACAAATTTACAGAATGTAAATGTTCAGAGCTTGTTTTTAAGAAGTAACTGTCTGTGGTAAGGAATTATTTGAGTGCCATGCTGTCTTGGTTTTGGCTGCTCTCAATAGTTACATATAGCGTGTGTAATAATACACATGCTACGGAAAAAGGTAAGCAAAAGAGTGGAGGTTTATTGAAGTCTGTGAACATACTGTATATATATATATATCTGAAATGAACAGTATGAAGCACCACAGTATGAAGCACCACAGTATGTAGCTGCACACACAAACACACACGCAGGGCATATCACAGGAATCCGAGTCAATGGATCCTTAACTTGAGGAAGCAGATATAGGAGCGAATCCTGTCGCGCCGAAAGCGAGGACGAAGGAAGGGTAGCTGATTGCTAGAAGACAAACGAGAGTCTAGAGCTGAATAACTGCAGAGAAAATGTCGTTAGTACATACGAGACCAGACAATGAGTGAGTGACTGACAGTGGCTTATATAGTGTGTGTTGATTGGTGAATGAGGAACAGGTGGTGCTGATTAGTACTCAGTTGAATGGGAATGCTGGTGAGTGAGGAAGGACCTGGTGACTCCGTGACAGTGTGATAACAATGTGATATCTAGGATGTGAAGGGTCTGCAATGATGTTTGCCAAATACTTCCATAATCAGGACTGAGAGTTCACTGATGGTTGACAGAATACAAAAATGCCATAATTCTTAAAAGTTTAATGCAATATTTTTGTTAGCCCCATAAATATTGCCCCAACTGTATGTAGAAAGTCAAGATTGCCTACCTAACATGAACTACATAAAAAAGGAAATTGGATCTATAAACTCACTCAGCATCCTTGTATGAAGCTACATCTTTGACAAACAGCTCCAATTCATTGACTATTTGCTATGTAAAAATTCTCAAGATATCAGCTGTTCTTTTTTTCTAAGTTTAATACATGAAATGTTCAACCAGAGAAAAAAACCCTGGTAAGTCTGAATTAATGAGTAGATCTAGCCCTAGATACGTACAGTGGGTTACAATATTTATTCATTCACATTCAACTTAAAGAACACAGAAAATACTTGTCCACTAGTTCTTGCATTTTCAGTTCAAACTCAATGAGAGCTGACTCATTAGCATCCAGAAACCTTGTGACAAAAGTTCTTCAAGCCCTTTAACTAACACATACACCAATTAGCATTAACATTAAAATGACCTGCTTAATATTTAGATAGTTAATAGTTTCCCCTTGTACCTCCAAAACAGCTTTGACTCGTTAAGGCTTGGATTGAAGATTTTGAGTGCATTGAGTCTTGGGCACAAAACTCTGTTGCTGCATTAATGGTTTTTCTTCCTTGGAGGATTATTGGTAGATACTAACTACTGCATACTGGGCACACCCCACAGGACCTGCTATTTTGGTAGATCCTCTGACTCAGTCATCTATCCATCAAAACTTGGTCATTGTCACAGTCACTCAGACCCTAATGCTTGCTCTTCAAGTTTGAAACCTGACTGTTCCTTCGCTGCCTAATGTATCCCACCTTTAGACAGATGCCATTATAATTACATAATCAATATTGTTCACATCACCTGTCACTGGTTTTAATGTTGAAATAGCAATAATAGCTAGTCAATCTACATATCATTTTGAATAAAATATATAGTGCTTGTAAAATTGTAAACCTATGTGTTGTTTATTTTGCTGCCCGTTAAAAAAATGGTTTAATGCTTAAGAATATCATGTGCACACTGAACATGCTTTGACGCACGCTTAGTGCTGTTTGACTTTATAGTATATAATGGTTGAAGGATTTATAATCCCTCTGTCAGGTGTCACCCAGCAGATAATGGTTTCCCTTTTTAATCTGGGTCCTCTCATGGTTTCTTTCTCATGTCGTCTCAGTGAGTTTTTACTTTCCTCTTTTAAAGTAAAACCATTTTACTTTCCTCTTTTAATTTTTATTCTGGCTTACTCATTGTAGATCTAAATATAAATCTACATTTATATTTTTATAACATTTCTTTGGGACAATGTCTTCTTTCAAAAGCACTATATAAATACACTTTAAGTAAATTTAAATGAACTGGATTGATACACTAGTCTGTGTAGACACATTTCAGGTATTATTCATCTAAACAACTATTTGAAAATCAAATCATTGCCACTTAATGACAATTTATTTGATTTAAATTACTGTTGTTGTAAGAATGATCAGAATGAACTCAAACACTGCTAATACATTTTACTAAATGCACATACATTTTAAAATGAATTCATGAAAAACCTTTACAGCACTACATTTTGACTGCCTTTCTGAGTTGCTTTATGCTGCATTTGTCTATTAGTTTCCTACAGTGCTGCCTCCAACCAGTTTATTTGGATTCCATTATCATGTTGCGCTCTATTGAGCCTGCCAGAACAACATAATCCTTCTATTTCCCTAAAAATGGTGGCATCTGTCATTCATAATAATCTCTCTGTTCTCCTCTGGCCAGGGTGAAACTGTGGCATGCAGCAGGAGGGTCTTGCTCCAAACACAGCACTCAATTAGATCTGATACTATCTTCACATGTGAAGAGGCTTTTTAGACTTTATGTCCTCAAAATGCTGCTCATATTCTCTTTTGTAAAGCTGGTGCACATTGAGAATGACTCTAAAACACACACACGTAGGATGTGGAGGTACATCTATTACTCCACTTTGGGCAAAACGAACAGGATTGGTCTCTTTTTCAGACAGGGCAGGACAGAATGATTAAACCTGAGAGTAGTTCTTTTAGGAACTGAGGGACAACATGCTTTATTTCTGTTTTCTGTTTTTGTCTGATGCCTATATGAGCAGCAGTGCACACACGACCACATAAATCTGTTCTTTGCCCGCTTATACCAGCAGTGCTGAAGAGACAACGGTGCTTCAGCACCACAGACAGCACCTCTGAGTGAGGCCACTAAAAGCCCGCCAATCCCAATGGAACCAATCACCTCATCACCTTGGGTGAAGGCTGCTAAAGAAAGTCTGGCTAAGCAGTAGGGGAGGTAAACATTTGAGTTCCTGGTAGCTCAGTAATGTTCTGCTGTTTCCGTCTGTTGTGTTTGTGCACAGTCTGCCACGTGAAGTGTGCTTCCCGACCTTCTGTGCCTAAGCCACGCTTCAGGGATCCACCTTACTGCCTCCTTCACCCCTTTTCACCTGATTGTTGCACTCAAGCTAATTAAACGAGCACTATTTTCATGATCCCTAACTCTGCGCTACTCTCTCCATGTTCCTCTGGCTGTCACGGGTGTCACACTGCTGGATAATGTGGGCAGATAACACAGATTCATCTCGATGTTAGACCTCACTAAGATTTACTGGCAGGTGGCTCTGTCCCCGGAAGCAAGACTGAAGACTGCTTTTAGCACTGCTAGTTGGCAATGGGTCCTCCCATTTGGCCTACATGGTACCCCAACTACCTTCCTTCCTTCCCACCTACCTACCTACCTTTAGCTCAGGAACATTGTTCTGTGGCCCCAGCACCAGTTCGCCCGGGCTTATCTAGATGATGTGGTCATCCATTCCTCCACTTGGTTGGACCACTTGTTACATCTGGGAGCTTTCTGGAAGGTGGGGTTAGTGGCCAACCACCGCAAATGCCATCTGGGACTGTCCGAAGCACAGTATCTCGGATATTGCGTCAGACCAGGGATGCTCAAACCCAGGCAGAAAAAAATCAAGGCCATCAAGGAGTACTCCTGACCAAGCTAACACCTGCTGAGAAGAAATATGCCGCAGTTGAATGAGAAGCACTTGCAATCAAGTGGGCCTTCGAGGAACTCCACTATTACCTAGAAAGTTGGCACTTCACACTAGTCTCTGAACATGCACCCCTTCTCTGGATGATCAAGGCAAAAGACACCAATGCCTAGGTACAGTATCTTTATGGTTTAGTTTATTGCAAGACTTCTTGTTTCAGGTCAAGCACAATGCCGGGTCCCAGCACAGAAACGCCAATGGTCTGTCCCTCAGCTACACCCTCTGATGTCCTCACCTCTTCGCCCCTGGTTGCTGCACTCAACCAAATTAAAAGAGCATATTTTCTTGAAACCTGATTCTGTGCTTCTCTGTGTTCCACTTGCTGTTGCCGGTGTCACAGAAGCATTTATTCTTGAGAACAAATCCTTGAAAATATTAATTCTGGCACTCAGAAATATTATTCCTGTTGTAGGAGATGTTTTTAATATTAAATTCTGTGCTAGAGACTTAAAGGGTTTATGCTATGGTTTATCTTCAAAGCAGGCTGCCCATTACTTGAGATGTTTTTCCTGTTAGAAATTGTTTTATACAAATTTTATACAAAAATATGAGATTACATGAATGTGTAAAACACATTTAAAACAAAAAATATGAATGAGAAAGGCTGATTTTTCTACATTTCCTATAAATGATGTTATATTAATGATAATAAGATACTGCTGTTGAATTTCTGTCATTTTAAGTGTCTGACGTTTCTAAATTTAACAGCTGAGACCATGGTGGCATTTGAGCATCCTATTTTTAAAAAAATATTTTTTTTTGTTGCATAGCAGACTGTGCTTTTGTTGCTGTAAAACATGCACACACACACGCACGCACACACACACAGGCACCGGACAGTGCAAAGCTTTTAGCCTGTCTTATCACACATCACACACGTACATCCCTCCCACCATTTCTTTGCTCCGTTCCATTTTCCGTTTTTCTATTTACTTCTGCCTCCGAGTGTTTTTATTCCTGCAAATCTTCCCTCAACCTCTGTATTTTTGAGGCAGGCAGGTAGGCAGTCTTCCATATGTAAATACTGGCCTATTATACACACAGCCTTCCTAGTCACATATGTCACAAGCAGAGATAGCACTGTGATGGGTTTCTGCGTTCTCTGTACTATCTTGCACAAACAGGCACATGCAGACCTTTGAAAAAAAAAGGGGGGGAGGAAAAAGCATTTACCTTACATTTACCTTCCACCCACTACTACTGTGATGGTTGTTAAAAAAGTATTTCTTTGCTGACCCTAGCTCTGATGTAGAGATAACTTTTTTTTTTAAGTTCTTTTATTAAAGTGGGCATGTGAAAAGTGATGAAAGCATTTGAAGACTTCGTAGCAGCTCCAATAACACCCTTACACCATACAGTATCATTAAATATTCTAGTTAGTTTTGTAACTACGTTAATGAAATGAGGAACAATACTTTTCTTTATGGGACTTCCTGACTTGTAAAGGAAGGAGAGTAATATTTGATTTTGTGTCAATTTCAGCAGAATTTTTTTTAGATTAATCCAGGTACCTCATGCCCTGTTCCAGGTACCTAATTGCTGATTCACTGCCATACAGTACCAAAAAAATAAATAAACAAATGCAATAAAAGATCTCTACAGGCAATAAGAATCTTATCTGTTATACCATTTTATCACCTGTTGTCTTTAAGATAGTATGTCATTTGGTTGACTTACAGCAGAAACAGCATTTTTAGTAGCATTTCTTTAGTTTAGCACATTACCAGTCAAATGCAATGAGTTTTCGAACTCAAACCCTGGCTTGCATTATCATGCAAAGGTTTGTAGCAGTTATGCTCATATTACGGGTTAGGAAATATGTGTTTAATTATTTTATTTGGAATACACATTTATTATTATCTGTCACACTTTGGGTAACTTTGTAAACAGTTATAAGTAAAACTCAGACAAAATACCCAGCATGATCTCTTTCTCCAGCTTGAGCTACTAAAAGCAAAGCTGGGAGCAGCTGTGCTATCTCTTCTCATCTTTCTCAGCCTATCTGACCAAATTGCAGCAGAATCACCCAACCAATGTTTTTTGTAATGTTCTATAGCTTCACAAAAATGCATGTCAGTTTCTATCAGCAAACATTAGTTACCATCCTGTTTCAACATTTCCCAAATAGGCTTCTATGTAATTTCACTCTTTACCTGGTTTTACTGGCACACTATTGTATAGAGTTTCTAGTTTTGTGGCTTGATTGATATTTATTTAATGTGATAATTTAGGAGATGTTTATTTAACACCTTTTATCTGTAAACATGTATTAAACATAAACACAACACACTAAGTTAATATTCAGATGACAAGGCAGGCCTGGTAATGAGGAATTCACTGTATGCCTGTGAGTGTGAACATATTCCCAAGCACGGCTGATGGGTTTACAGTGCTCTTGAAAAAGACCAAACTACCCATCATTTCATGGCTGTCATTGTGCATGCCTAAATTAGCTGGCTGTCCTTGTGGGTGGATGGCACACACAGGAGATAGCAGACTGAGAAGACATGTGGGCAGAGCGAGGGGGCCTTCAGTGGGTTTCTTCCTCTGAGCCTGTCACGTTACAAACACCATTAGGTTCATTGCAACAGAACTGTGCCAAATGCACTTTAGTCCAACTGCATTACTGCAGGGGGCACACAGAGTATGATAAATTTAACCATCTATTTTACCTTATATAGTATTTCTAATAATATACTACATGAACCACCAAAGACTGGAAGATGCAGACAGATTGACAATGTCAGGAATAGTGAGGATTTGTTTACTTTAATAGAACTGGAGATGGAGCGGACACTGCCACATGCATGGTTAGTTGAAAGACATGTGCAATGTTTATGTAACATGTTTAAAATCACATCCTTTTCTTTTTTTATGTCAACATGCTACTTTATTCTCTATTACCTCCACATTTTCCTCCAGACAATTTGTGCATGTCTAATGACAGACATGAAATGGCAAGTAGTTATAATATGACCTACAGTTAGCTACTGAATAGTGACACTGACTTTGATTATAGTCTGTATTGTATAGCACAAGATTTTAAATGCAACAAATTATAGGGCTACAATGTAAGTTGTCAAAATGTTTTTGTAATATCTGTTGGGTTCACCTGCTGTGTACTGAGTGAACCCTATAGGAATCCCAGCTCTTTTCAGGAGCCATATGTACCTAAACAAATGAACATAATCCTAACATGCTGAAAATTTCCCTGTTTACTCCAATGACTGCCTGTAATCTGCAACCTACAAAGATCACCAGATGTGCAGTGTCTCCCCTGGTGATGCTTGAGGTCTGTAATGCAATCGTTTTCTGTTTATGCTCTTGCCCTTCGCTTTAGTCTTCAGTAAATATAGTGTCAGATTCAGGTCAGGTCACCGACTTGTCCAGATCTTAAACAATAGAGCTCTTAAAGTGATGTCATACAGACCTTCGTACGTTTTTTGTTCTTATGAGCAGACTAATTTTATAATTAGGCTGAATTGTAACATAGTGGTGATGTAAAACAGTGTATATACACTAACACACAGACAAGTATACCTCTATAACATACAAGTATGAAAACATAAATATACTGGTTTGTTTGTACACATTACTGTTCATCTGTCATAATGATTTTTATCATCAATTTCTTCACCTCAGGCCACAAACACCTGTCATAATTTAATAATGTAATACAGAAATGTGGAAAGAAAGGGAGATCATAACATTCAAACTCAGCATCAATACCTTTAAAAGCATCACTTAAATTTTCAAATAAGAGAACTTTGTGATTCAGTATAACAAAGGATAACTGTAAGTGATTTATGACCAATCAAAGTGTGAGGGAAATGCTATCCAAAATCAAATAATTATACCGACTACTTGCCCCAACAAACATGCCAAAATGTAGATATATATTAATATGACTTTAACTAATAAACCAATTTAAAAAGTTTTAACCTCTTTTTAAAGGAAAGGGATATTATGTGGCAAAGCCGTATACCACATATCAGAATATGGTCTGTTATGTTCTAATTCACCCATACATAATTTTTCCTAAACACCAAAAAACCCTGTGAATTAATTAGGTAGATAGTGAAAATATATAACAGAGCTCTTAGAACTTTTAGCCTGTTTTATAAAAAGTCAACAAGGTTGTAAATCTCTGTCTGAACAGAATGTAATGATTATGAAGTGTATGAAATGGAGATATCCATAAACATGTTTAAATGACAGTTTAAACCGAGTTCTTGTAGTCATTCAAATAAAATATTAATATATTGTTTTGATAACGCTCCAACATGTTTCAGACAGTTGATGTAAATTATTGGTAAAAAAGCCAGGGGAGATCTCTTGCTCATGTGGAGTTATCTCATACGACATGATTTCCGTACCAATAAATTGGTTAATATCCTGCTAGTCTCAGCCTCAGATTCTGACAATGTGACATAATCAGCCTGATATACTCATTGGACTGAAAAAAGAAAAACTGGCTCTAAAGGTTATTAAATAGTTTTATGTGAAGCAGTTAGTGGTGAAAAATGATACTCCAGCATGATTTCCAATGCGCTATGGGGAAATTGTCAGTGGTTGGTCATTTGCCCTATCATTCATATTTATTAATGAAACATACCAGAGGGAATATTTTTAGATTTCAGGTTCCATAGCAGATTTGTAGTCAACAGGGATGGGCCAAGCAAGTTTTTTTAGCAGTCTTGCACGAACCAAGTCACAATAATTTTCACAAGACAAGCCAGAAGCATGCATACAATTTATAAAGGTCATGAAAGTATGTTTATTTTCATATTGGATAACTTTATGATAGCTTACTAATCTACCAGTTGATGAGGTGATTTTGACACCAAATGTTTTTTTATTTATATCTTTAAGTTCCTTACTGTTATATATCAATGTCATGATGCACTATTAGGACATCAATGCTTCTTTTTTTGTTTGGGCATAAAATCCAAAAGCAAATGCTACAAATAAATTCAACTCTAAATCTTTCAGTGATTCTAAAGGGATTTTCTATGTATCGATATCCAGTGAAACACATTTTGCTAAGATATGTACGGATTAATAACCAGTGAAACTCTGAGAAATAACTGAGTTGGAAATAAAAACCTTTTAATGCACTTTTAACAGTGGATTTTGTCAAAAACAGAAAATCCCTACTATAAATTTTAAAATTTACATAGAACATTTGTTCACACTGAGCATTCATGAGATGATAGTGGCATAGAATTACTCCCTGAGATGATATGAGGAAGAGGATTTCTTGAGAGGAACCACACTTAAAAAGGAAACCATCCTTATCTGGGTTACACCAGATAGTGTGACTGTAATTCATTTCTGTTCTACAACTGTAGACTATATAGTTAAAAAATTAGAATCAGGAACCTATAAGCCTATGAGCAGCTTATGAAAATAAGCATCATGGATATTTCTAAATTCAGTATTGTTATAAAATGAAGTTTATTTTATTGATGTTATCAGCTGTTCACTGATGGAGTCTTGAGTGCAACACTGTTCATAGCTATTGCAGTCCTAAGGCTATCATAGGAAAACTGTTGAAAGAAACTGCAATCCTAAGCCATCTTTGTAATTTCCAAGTGCTACCATCTAGACTAATTTCACTGATCTTTAGGCTGTCCATGTGGGGACATCCTCAGTAACAGGAGTGGTTTTCATGTGATGAGAATAAGGAAAAGGGCACCCAGATGGATCAGGCAAGTCCGGAGAGCAGAAGGAGTCAGGATCATTGGAGCATCTCAGGAGTACCATGTGTAGCTTGACAGAGAGAGAGAGAGAGAGAGAGAGAGAGAGAGAGAGAGAGAGAGAGAGAGAGAGAGAGAGAGATTATTAGTTATGCTCATTGTCATGTAATGGTTAAAGAAAATGGGAGAGCCAGATGGTAACACAGACATGAGGGCACCCTGGGACCTAAAGCGACCACACCACTGTCAACAAACTTGAGTGAACACATGAGAATGTGGTGACAGCATCCAAACATCCCTTCTCACCAAAATATTCTACACCTGTTAGGACTTTAAATCTGCTCCTTTACAGAGGAATAAACTATTAACAAAAGGCTTAACAAAACAAATATTTTAATATTTATAACATATTAACTAATATTTAAAAATATGCAAATTATGACTTAAAAACTGAGACTTTGTCTGTTGTATGAAACTATCAAACCTTTTTTGTTATTATTATAATATGATTATGCATAAAAAAGAGCTATGAACACTATATGCTTTACACACTGTAGATGTGTACATATACAATACTGTATATGTAATTTTTTATTAATTATAGTCTTTTTTAAAAGCACTGAATGTATGAATGCACAGAAAACACACGCAGTAAAACTCTCATCACCATTTTGCTTCTCTGTCCCTTTACTCATTCTGGATTCATTTTGACTCAGTAATGCCGTTCCTGTCCGCTGAGGTTTTTGGAAGGAAGCCTGCTTGTCAGTAAACTCTAATGGACCATTACTTTAAATTACTTCTGGTTAATACTTCACCAATCAAGCAGATTACATCACATGTTGCCTTTTGAAAGGGGACACTTTCTGTGTAACTGAATTCAAGAGCAGAACGGATGGTAAGTTTGACTTAGAGGTTTTCTTCCATGGCTAATAGATTTAAGCCATTACAGTCCATTGCTTATTGATTTAATGCTGTGCAACATTAGCACTAAATGTGTCCTGGAGAATTGAAGTCAGTAGCAGGTTGAATAAGGCATATATTAAGGGGATAAAGTGGCACCCTACATTTATGGTTTGAAAAAAATAAATAAATAAACAATAACAAAATATGGTATATAATTGTACTTTGGAGACAGTACAGTATACTGTATACTGCACAAACATGCAGATTCCTTGTGATTATTTATTTATTAAGTACAGAGTGTCTTATCCTACATTGTCATATTCTAAAGCCCTATAGTGTTCTGTCTAGGCCTTTTAGCAGACTCATGCACTGTGTTCCTTAATGCCTGACCAACTTCACTTGGTCCTGTGGGGCTCATGACTCAGCATTTTGCTCTCTAAAGTGTATTCTCAACCCATATGAAGAACTGCATTTATGACTGTCATGGAGCTCCTGACTACTGTTTATGGATGTGATGTACATTAGTATGCAAGTTATGCTGGACTGAGATGGAATGAGTCACGTCACTGCAACCAGTGCTTACAATAACACCTTCAGAATTATGAATGTTCATTTCCTTTTACTTCTTTTCCTTTCCCTTTCTCTTGTGAAAAAATCTAAAAACGGGGCACATGCAGAATAATTGAGGCATGTGCCTTTAGGCGCCTATTGACCAGCTTGCGACCTGTGGCTCAGTGAGACCTAATGTGTAAAGTGACACTTTCAGAATAAATTTCTCTTTATTATTAAGTTGTCTGAGTGGCATTCAGCAGAGCAGGTTAACACACACACACACACACACAAACACAAACACATACAGTACATAAACACACACACATACACAGCTGAACAGTGGCATTAAGGCTAATGTGAACTAAAAAGATCTAAACAGCAGCATTTTTTTAACGTACATTTGTACTCAATTAATTTGGTAGTCAATTAATTTCTGTTTATTTGTTGTTCATACTACAAAAAGGGGAAAACTCAATTTCTTCCTCATCAGCAGATTATCACTTGGCCTAGCCTGTTCAACCAAAACCAGATTTGACTACAGAAATAAACTTGATATGATGTAATGAATATTCTTGCACACTGAAAGGTGGATTTGAAATATACTCCATTGGTGTAGATTGCTGCTTCCATCATCTTAGCAATTTAGACTTCATAAGTGAAATAAGATATATAGTATACAGACTCACATCTCTAGTGATTGCTGACACAAAAATCATTATCAGAGGCAACAGCAAAGTGAACATCTTGATAATAACAAGTGGACAAAGAACAGTTATTAATCTGTGTATCTTTTTTTTTTTTTTTTAGCATAGTGCAGTATGTGCTGTCAGAAAAAGAAGGGCCGACTTGGTATCACAAGACAAATTAAAAAGAAATGTAGTACTTTCTCTCTAAGAAGAGAAAAATGAACCAAACAAGCCCATATTGCTGAGGTGTGGGCGCAGGAAGATAACAGGCAACATTTCATGAATACAAATAGATCACAGTTTATGTATGGGCATTTACTGCAGAACAGGTGAGCACATGGACATACAGGTATATCTCTATTCAAATTCACATTCCATAATTGCTGAGTGTTTTCAGCACCATATAATGCGATTCAGTTCTTACATTTGTATTTCAATTATTTCTCAATTATTATGTGTAATGACAAACAAAGAAATAACTATTATTCAACATTGTCCTGGGAAATCAGTGTGTACTGTAACTGTATCTCAGTAACTCTACAGATGAAAGCAAAGGAATTAGGATATCAAACAAATCTACCCCAAAACCTTGTAATAATTTACACATTCAGGGACAGGTATTAATGAGATAAAAGGGCTAAGTGCTAATAAGTCATAAAATAAGTCATAATTTTTGATGTGCCGAAAAAACTTTCATATTAGCAAGTGAAAATGCCTTGAATATTGTTGATTTATATAGTTGGGTTTATCTAGTAATTCAAGTAACATACACCCAAAATAGGATTTCTAGACATTTTAAATTTTAATATCTAATAAGTTTCATGGTTATAAGTTATATTGGCAGATCATTTGACTTAACAATCAAATTAACACTTAAAATAAGCACAATGTCTCACAATATAAGCTGGAAATAAGTAACACACTGTACATAAACATGTTTAATAATCTTATTTGGCTTACTGTAAATCTTACAATAGCAAATACTAAAATACTAAAAAGTTGCATCTTACTAACTGAAAATATCTTGTATTTGAAAATATCTGTCTATTTGATGATTTTCAGTTAATACTGTAGCCACACTGTGGTTTTATTACACTGTGTGTAATACTGTAGCCACACTGATGTTTACACAGAGAGAAATTAACTTTGTAACATAGCTTCAACAATGATCAAGACTGCTTGAGAAGTATAGAATGTATAGGTTTAACCTATCACACCTTTCACCACGCCATGCCAATTTACCTGTAAATCCTCAGTATTCAGAGAATCATGGATACTATCATGACCTATTACTATCATTATATCGTGATATAATGCTCAGTCCTAATGGTTTCAATGTCAAGCTTTTAGCTGTCCCATCTAATACCACAGCCAGCCATCACTTCTTATTGTTCTTACTAAAGTCAAATTGGAACCTGAAATAAATTCTGTTAACATCTAATTAATAGGTAGATTTTTTTTTGTTAAGTCTACATTTGTATATAAGACAAATTGCTGATGTGCTTGACTGCAGAGAAAAACATCCAAAAAGTAGAACATCCACAAGAACCTCCACAAGGATATGCTTTTACATGTTTTGGCAACAAAAACTAAGGATGAAATGAATACATTTCTTGTGACTCTCCATTGCTCATGCACAAAGGAAGGTTTTGGCACATGGTAGTCCGCAGGAACTTTGGTAGACCTGCCATGATAAAAATTGCTACAGCTGAAATAGCTCAATTTAATTGGCTGCCACAAGCAGTCGAGCAAATTGGATCTGAGTCAATCAAATTGATCCTGTGACAATTTTTAGCACTTGAGACACTGGAGCAGAACAAACGGTATTTGAAGTTGAAAGAATAGTGTTCCTCAGCCCAGGGGGGATAAATGATGAACTCTTGTAATCCTTCACTCTTATTCAAGCTTGCTTCAGGTTCTGTGTTATAGCAGGAACACACTTTTTTTGCTGGTGTTTCATGTGTTTCTAACATGGCGACACGATTATTCTGTTATGACAAACACTTATCTTGAATAGAGTCATCAAATCTATTTCATATCACTGGCAATTAGAATCAATACAGCAAAATTTTTAATATGCAAAAATAAAGCAACTATTTTGATATGTATAGATAACTTTAGCAAGACAAATGTTACACGATTGTCTCCTCTTTCATTTTCTTCTATTCATTTTCTTCTATTCACTTTTTTTTCCCTCTCTTTTATTTATTTGAAAGGGACAATGCACATCAATCAACACTTTTTGTTTACACTCAAAATGTAAATGTGCCAGAATTAGCTGTAGAGCTATTTTTAATCTGCAGTCCCTTGGCAGGTCAACACAGTATCATAGTACAAAAATTAAATACATGAAAAACACAAAACAGATTAAAACACTAAATAGATAATAATAAATACAATACAAAAATGGGCAGTACCAAAGATAAAATAAGTTAACTATTGATGATTGCAATTTTGAGTGTTTTTAATCCATTTCTTGAGTTTGAGTTTAAATGATGAATAGCTGGTGCTCTTTCTGAGTTCAGTAGGGAGACAATTCCAATTATTGTTATTGGTTTTAAATAAATTCAGAAGTATTCTGCATACTTTGGTTATTAGATCCATTTGTTCAGTGACCAACACTAGCAATGTTATATGAGTGTAAATAGAAGAGGTGGCTATTTTTGTTGTTCATTGGACCGTGATGATGAGTTGGAGAGATGGCTGGCTGCAGGTGGGCTGCTGAGTTGTCATGTTGGGTTAGCAGGAGGGGGTGTGTGAATTCACCCAAGTTGTGCTAAAGAATTCACACTGGGCTCATCTATCACCTCTAGCCAGCAGTGCATAAGCCAGAAGCACTCACACTTTCACTAGAAGTACACACCAGCTCTGACTGGTGACACCATGATTACCCTGGCTACACATCAGAGGAGGAATTTTGTTGGCTATTTATAGATCCAGTACCACAGATTAAAGTCCTGAATTCCAGAAAGCCAATGATAAACCAATCAGAGCAGTAAAAGCACAAGCACTAACCCAACACATCCATATCCAATCAGATACTTTAACTGTATGTGTATGTGTATACATAGACATAGAGATTAGTTATGACAGATCACACAAGGGACTCTTGAAATTAATTTGTCACTACACATCTGTTCAAAAGATCACACCATATGACATCACTTGGAGGGGTTCAATTTACCAGCAAAAAATATTTTAAATTTACTTAATTTACTTGCAATCTTATTTGAACCTTCACAGCCGGTGTGCCTTAATACTCTGCAATGTGCTATTTTAAATTTATTATATTTCCATCTTCTAAACTGATGAGTAAAGTAAACCAAATTAACATGATATAAACTGACTTAAGTGGTTATTTTTTCTTCTTTCATGATTTATTGATATAATCAATATGTTAAATACTACTAATACTACTACTACTACTACTACTAAGTAGTGGGAACTTGTCCCCTAATGGTTAGAGAGTGTCTGACCACTAACCCTAAGGTTGTGAGTTCGAGTCTCGTGCCGGCCACGGCTGAGGTGCCCTTGAGCAAGGCACCGAACCCCTCCAACTGCTCCCCGGGCACCGCAGCATAAATGGCTGCCCACTGCTCCGGGTGTGTGTTGACGGTGTGTGTGTTCACTGCTCTGTGTGTGCACTTTGGATGGGTTAAACGCAGAGAACAAATTCTGAGTATGGGTCAACATACTTAGCCGTATGTCACGTCACTTTTACTACTACTACTACTACTACTACTACTAATAATAATAATAAGTAGACAAAGAAGAAGAAGAAGAAGAAGAAGAAGAAGAAGAAGAAGAAGCAGAAGGAGTTTAATTAATAATTTGCAGCTATGTTGAAACAGAATTACCAGGGTTTGTCTCTGTGTGTCCGTGTGTGTGTGTGTGTGTGTGTGTGTGTGTGTGTGTGTGTGTGTGTGTGTGTGTGTGTGTGTTAAACATAATTGACTATACTTATTCTACAGTCTAAATAAAAGCACACACAAGAGCATAATTAAATGTGTAAATAAACCTTCATCACCACAGAGCTCCCAGATGATAATGATGTATATGTACTGCAATATTGGTTATATGAGCAACTAAATAGATAACTAAACTATTTTAAAGTCCTCCAAATATGTACTTAGTATTAGTACACTGTACTGTACAAAAGTATATGTCTGACACGCTCATATATTTTTGACATAGAATGCAAGAATTGTGATAGACATGGTTAAGACTGTATTATTAAATTGTTAGCATTATACAGTTAAACCACCTAAATCACCTTGAACTTCTTATAGAGTCAATGTTTGCAAACCAAGCAAGTAATATACTTTGACATGTCTTCTTCAAAAATATTTTACCAAAACAAAAGAAAATGTTCAATTTGAGATGGATTTGTATCTATTCCTTTATTGTCTGCTATCACATCAGGTAAGAGGCCAGCTTAACAAATGCAGCATTAAATGCAGTCAGTCTGCCTAACAATGGCTAAATTCTTCTTCTCTCACACAATGTGATGTGATGGTTTAATCAAGTTTTTGGATAGTTATGTGCTGTACCTAATTAGTACAGTTTGTAATCAGATACCAGCTGTCACAAAATGTCTGTGATCATCCTACACTGTCGCATCATCCAAACAGAAAAGAGTGCTAACACATGCTGTACAGATGACAGGGACTGTACACATACTGTACACATGATGTACAGACAAAATGGTGATCAAGAAAAAAATGCTTAATGGACATAATAAAAAGACAAAGTTAAGAAAAAGACTAATTAAAAATAATCAGTGATGGAAAGGGGAACAGTGAATAAATAAATAATGAGGAGGCTTGAGTTTAAAGGCTATGAGTGACTTTTACCTCATGTGATGAGACAGAGACTGATGTGGATGATGTTCATAATGAAAATGAGAACTCATTTCCCATTGTAAAGGTACTGTTTAATGCTTGTCAATAATTTTTTTCCATAAGTAAGTTAGATTATAAATGTAGAAGGGGAGGGGGGTATATTTTTATGAAATTAAAATGAAATCTTTATAATATTGTCACATTAGCATATATTAACACAACAAAAACATGTATTAAATCTTCAGAATTATAATATATAAGGTGGATATATAAGGTGTCTGGGGATGTTTGGGTTAAATACTTATGGAACAATGTAGTCTCAATTCAGCAATCTTATACACTAAAAAGAAAAATCATTCAAAGCTTAAATGCTGTAAGTGCATTTTAACTCATGTGATGATACAGAGACTGGTGGATGGTGCTCATAATTCCCATTGTAATTGTATAATTGCTTTTAAAACTTCATGTCAGTCATGTTTTTTCCAAATGTAGATTAGATTATACATGATAGATGTGGTGCCTTTCAGTAAAACTGGAATAAAATCTCAAATGAAATGCAATTCACTTTTACAGGTAACTAGAATAAATAACGCTATAGCTTACATGTGAATGAAATGTGTGTAAATAAGATGCCGATTTGAGTTCAAAAAGACTGATTTTTTTTTTAACCTATATACATTTTCTCAAAAAATAGTCATACTTTGACCATGTAAAGGACTTTCCGAGTCCACCACACATATCGACAATGAACAACTGCATGTATTATCAAAACCTATTATTCATGTGTACGTAACTACATAGTTTGTTATCACCAGAAAGCATTGCATTATAACATCTTTGGCATTGACAGACAGCGGTAGTAAAGCAGCACTATGAGCACAAACTGGGGAAATTATTAGGAAGTGTCTATGGGCAGGCTGCATGATTTCCCCCGCTGCTACCCCTCTACGCCATTTGTCAGAATGTTGGCTCTGGTGGCAGCCTGTATGCCAGCAGCAGTCAATCATTCTGCTCATGAATCCAAACAGCAGTCAAACGCATGGCATGGAAATCCACAGATGCAATTCTGCCCCTCTGTTCACCACTGCTTACCCAGAGGTCTTATAACAGTAGACAAGACAGATAGATAACAAAACAAAAGGGAGCTGTCTTTACAATTCATGATAGGTATATATCCACACCTCTTTGATACCTTTTAAAGATGAACATTTGTCATTCAAGATCGTATTTGCTCAGAAAGCTGAGTGATAAGAAGTAATGAGGCTTATTAATGGGCGATTCTAAAGCTTGTTGGCAGCTAAGTGTACACAAACTTTGAACACCACATGAAAAGTGTCAGAGCAAAGGCATTTTTTTGGTCAGGGTGGGATATATTTGAATACATTTTTTTACACACTCAAAGAATGCCCCTGCCCTTGTCCACCTAGGTTAGGGTCTTTCTGATTGACTAGGGGAAAGAATAATGTCATTGCACCCACTTGCTAATTTTGTTGTTTGGGCTCCCAGCCATGGATGGCTATATTACATTGTTAGTATTTATTAATATTTATTTATTTTTCTGTGACAACTGGATATTTTAAGCACCTTACAACTGATTACAATAAGGTATTCATACAATGAACATCTGGCTCAGTCGTCTGCTTTCCAAATTGTGACTATCGCACATATATTTCCATTAAAGCACAATACGTTGTCCAGATGATAAAGTTAATATAAAAATACATATCTCTAACAATTGTTGTTGAGAAATCATTACTGAAAACCTATGTGCTTAAAAAATAAAAAGTGATTTCATCTCGATTTGATATTTATGAACGACTCCAGTAATCAATGTCCTTTTAAAGTCACTGAACAGCAGTCACTACCGGCTTTATCCCATTTACTGTAAGACGCTAATGGAACAAAAGTGTAGGGAAGCAGCAGAGCCAAAACTATAGGGCTTTCTCAACCAGTCATCTAACCTCTGCTCCTCTGTCTCTCTTTCTCTGTCATTTATCTATATTCCTCCACGGAGAACCTACAGGCTACAATGATTTGGCTCAGCAATCCTGTTATCATAACTCCAAGGACTCTGTCACACAGGATAGAAGATGCAATTTGATGCCACATGGGAGACAGACAGAGGTATCCTTTTCATTTTATAAAGTGCTGACCCAAATTTAATACGTGTCCTAAAGAAACTGCCTGACAATTACATCTCCTACTAGAAGAAGAATTCTCTATAGGACTCCACAAGTTTAGCCACTTATTTTATTATCAGTGTTTGTTTACACGCTTCCTCCAAATACATGAGACTTTTTATTGTATAGAATATAAAAAATCTGCTGAAATAACACTAGAATTGTAGTTTAAATTAAATGATTAATACCATTTCAGTCTGATACACACAAATTCATTTTAAGAAAAAAACTCATGTATTAATTCTTTACTGTGGAGTGGATCAAAAAATATCTGATCATATGTTCTTCTGTATATTCACTTTAACCCCCTAAACAATCAATGCAATCAATACAAAGAGGAACCTTATCATCTGTACGTTTAACATGCATTATACCTTAAAAAAGTCATTTTTAGACCATCATTAATTTATGGGTAAAACAGATTAAAGGAACAAAATATGAACCCTTGAACGTACTGTCCCAGAAACTAGGAAATATATACATATATATATATATATATATATATATATATATATATATATATATATATATATATATATATATATATATAAACTAAAAATGTATGAAAAAAAACATTAAAAAAAAGCATTTGTTAGTCATGGTAAATGTACATAATGAAACAAACATAATGAAACAGTTTTTTTTAAGAGATTTGCATTTATTTTCCCTCTCCACATGTCTACAATGTTGACAATCATCCAATATTTACTTTCAGATAATCCTTATTTACAAAGATAGCTGGATCCATTTCAATTTCAGACAACCTAAACATTAATATAAACATCTTTATTCAAATGAAATGTATATCTACTGTCTTTGGATTGAAAAGAATATTTAAATTGAGTGTTTTGGATGTGAGTGCACCAGCATTCATAATGTGTGTATGTTGTATATACATACTTATGATAGTTAATGCACACATTTGGATGAATGATGAGTGTCTGAATCCGGAGGCAGAAGTCTCATTATTAAGGACATACCCCTTTTTTTATTCTAATCTGTATGTAATGAGATTTGACAGTGTTGTGAATCACTTTGTTTCTACAATATGGAAGATCCATCAAAAGCTCTCTGTGTTTGTTAAATTTTCCATATGCCACAATCACAAACATTCATGTTGATGAGTCATCTGTTGAAAACCCCAGAGTGCTATGCCAGAGTCATAAACACACTGGGTGACATTTGTAATAAAACCGGTCTGTTTTTATTTCAGGAAAGTGCACCACACTACACGCTGGGGTTTTCCTGATTTATGATTACTGAACAGATTTTTATCCAAGTGCCTACTGCTTTTCATATGAAACCATAAGGAAGATCTTATAGCAGAAAGCATTTCTTAATATAATGATATATTAGCCTAGTAATAATTCACTGTAATACTCTTCCCTCACAAACAACCATGCTATAGATTAGGACTACATGTGGGTCAGATTTTAATAAATAACTACAAAATCAATATATAATTCACTACAAATATCATTAGGAATTAAAGTGTGAATATTTCCTATATCCTACATATGTGGAATCCTCATCATAATTACAGTATTTACCCCCTTAAACTTTTTTAAACATATTTAAGTTGAAGGAAAATATACAGTATATTACAAACATATTTGCCGACTATTAGTTTGCAGATATAAAACAAAAATTATAGTTCAACCATCAGAAGTTGCATAATTCATAAAACGGAGTACAAGTGTGTGCAGTTGGCTATTCACTTGTTCCTGGAAGGTCCCAGAATTTGCTTAAGAACCCATCTAAACATACTAAAGATCAAAAGCTATCAAAGCCTGGGACAATGTTATGGAAAATTATTAATCAGGCTTTAGTTATAAATGGCAGAGATGAGGATGTTGAGGTTCTTTTTAGGAGTGATGAGGATGGACAGGATTAGGAATGAGCAGATCAGAGGGACGGCTCAGGTTGTCTGTTTTATGGACAAGGTCAGAGAGGCTGGATTGAGATGGTTTGGACATGTACAGAGGAGGGAGATGGTTATATTGGAAGAAGGATGTTGGAGATGGAGCTGCCAGGTAAAAGGTCAAGAGGAAGGCCAAAAAGGAGATATATGGATGTGTTAAATGAGGACATGAAGTTAATTAGTGCAAGATTAGAGGATGCTGAGGATAGAGTTAGTTGGAAACAGATGATTCGCTGAGGCGAACACTAACAGGAAAGCCGAAAGTAGAAGAAAAAGAAGTTATAACTGTGGAAGGCCAATAAATGAAATTTGTAAAACATATGATTCAAGCATGACTCTGGATAGAGCAGTCTGTCTATCAAATATCAGATAGTAAGTTCAGTAGTCAAAAATTCACAGATGAGAGAAACTGCTGTGAAGTCAACCACAGTCCTGACACTCCAGATAGCTGGGCTTTATGAATGAGTGGGGAAAAGAATGAAAGAAAAGGCATTTTGAGACACAGCAAACATTTGAAAAAAGGTCAGATGACACCAGAATTGAATACCAAAGTGAAGTGGTAGCATCATGTTGTACACATCATTTTTAGGAAAACTGGGGTTGCAGGCAGGATAAATAAATAGCTTTAAAAAAAAAGAAAAAAAAGAAAAAACATCGAAGCAAAATTCTGAATGTGATAGAATGGCCCAGTCATAACTGAGACATAAGCCTGTTTGATCATTTGAGGTAACACTTGAAAATTGCTCTTCACCAATGTCCTACATCCAGTCTGATACAGGTTAAGCAATCTGCAAGAAGAATGTGCAAAAACACCAGGATCCAGATCTGCAAAGCTGATATTGGAGTATCCCAGTAGACCTGAAGCTGGTCCAAGGTTGCAGCCAAAGGTGATTCTATCAGTTATTGACCCAGGGGGTTTGTTTGTTTACATAATGTCACAATAAAAAAATTAGAATTTATTATAATATATAAAGTGCATGGGGGTGTTGAGCGTTTGTGGGGTTGAATAATTGTCTTAATTTGGATAATTTCATTTTGAGATGGTTAAAGTTACATTTCCCTCAGCTATCTTATACATTAGAAAGAAAAGTCACTGAAAGTTTATTAACCTTTGAGATCATTGTGAAAACACAGACTAAAATCTTTTTTTGTTTTGGTTTTTAAAAGCCTTGCAGTCTTATCATTTCTGCATCAGAAGCAATACAAGCCTAATTCTCAGATAATTGTGTGTCCTACTTATACCACTGTGACTGTATACTGCATCTTGAGCATCAGAAGTGCAAAAGACAATACTTAGCAGTATGGGAAAGAGAGTGGGTGAAGTCTGCATTCACCTTGCAATGCCGATTTACTGATCCATCTGCACTTTATGTGAATGAAATGGAAAGAAGAATAGAGGTATGTTTACAACCTCATAAACCTTTCTGTTAAAAGCCAAGGACTCGGCCACCCTGAAACTATGCCAAAGCTTCCCTAAGACCGAGTGTAATGCCTTGTTTTAAACCTGCTAAAACATTTATCGATCCTTTTAGATCTTGTCATATTTTATCCTTCACTCCAACCTGTGTTAGAATAAAAGTCTAAGACAGCAGTAGAAATCATTGAACTTGTGAAACCTATAAACATGGATAATTAAAACATTTTAATCATCAGTACAAGAACATGTGCTCACTGCATAAGACCCCAACTCCCAAGATGGTATAAGTGAAGAAAAGTATGTGCTGTAATGTATGTGTGAAAATAATAAAGGCTTCTTCTTCTTCATCGAAATATTCCTTAGCGAACATCTAACTCAACCCAAGATATCTCTCTTATTAATAACATCTCTCACTAATAATTATCGATAACCTATCGATAATTAAACAATTCTGTCTTGTACATCTATAGCTCAAGCTAACACTAAATATTTAGTCATATGTTTTAGGCAGTAACAAATTAAAAAGTTGACTCAGATCATAATACGTTAATACGCTAAGTCTCAACATGACTGAGTATGAAAATACTATTAGAATCTCAATTACTTCATGTCAGTAAGTACTTTATCCTGATCAGGTAAAGAATCCTACAGTATTGAAGAAATACACTCTGGATGGGTCAGCAGTCCATTGCTAAGCATCATGCACACAAATTCACATCTTTACCTACTGGTAAGTTTTTGAGAGAAAGAAACCAGAGCACTCAGGGAAAGTCCTGCACTCACAGCAAGATCATGTAAAATGCCATACAGGCAGTCACCTAATGCCAGGCTTGATTCCAAGACTGTGGAGCTGTGAGGCAGTGACCTTATCTGCTGTCTCACCGTACCACCTCAATGCTAATACAATATCATAAAAATATTCATTTACTCTAATGGATAGATATTATAACACATACTAATTGTCAGAGCAAACTATGCAAAAGAGTGAATCTTTGCAATTTTAATCAGTACATTTTCTTCATTAGTTATTTCTTTCTGTCTGGTGTGGTTACTCCCCTGTTTAAGCTGCGCTCATTATGCAAACAAGAGAGCTATTCTAAATTAACTAAGTAATATGTTCCAAAAAGTTCCATTAATTAGAACATTAATTGTTCATATGGAGCTTTCACATTTTAAAAGGCTAATTTTTGCTGTTAATTATGAGCAGTTGCATAACATAGTGTTTTAATAACCCTAAGCTTTCATTTGGAAATTGCCAAAGTGTTACAGTATAATTAGGGAATGGAAAAAAAAATCCAGACTGATTATTTATAATGAAAATTATTTACTGAAATGATCAGCCTCGGCCTTGAAGTAATATAGTATGAGACAAATGATCTGTTGTGGATCTTTTTAATGAAAGTGCAGTATGTGATTAAATCATTTGAGTGAGATTCATACATGAGGTTGGGATGCAGGATGCATAACAATGTTGAAGACATATGCATCGTTTTGGTTGAAGAAAAATATGGACCTCTAAACTGCTCTTCTGATTTGCTAGTGCACTTTTAATGGGCCAGTCTCCTGTTAGGCACTTACAGTCTATTTGCAAGCTTTGTTAAAGAAGACACAAAGTGAGAACCTATCGAACTTAATAGACCGTGATATTTTTAGAGAATGCATTATTCATTCTCCAGATTCGCACTCTCAGTCATCCAGTCACCTTAAGTAACACCCTCTGGAGAACTTTAAAGTTGACGCTTCCAAAAGGGCTTTTTTAGGGAATCCCTGTGGCGCAGGTTTTTCTTCCTTGGCTGAGTAAAGATTTACCGGATTGCTGAACACTCACTTGACCATGAGATTTCTGATCTTTACAGCATTTGGCAGCCACCCCTGTGCAACTTACATTCTATCTCATTTTATACAACTGAGCAATTGAGGGTTAAGGGCCTTACTCAGGAGCCCAGCAGTGGCAGCTTGGTTGACCTGGGATTTAAACTCACAACCTTCCGATTGGTAGTCCAATACCTTATCCAATAGGCTACAACATCCCCAGGGCTGGATAATAAGTCTCCCAGTTTCACTATGCAGAACACATAAGCTACAAGGTAGGATTCTCTCTTCTCTCTCATTGAGTCATAATGACGTACAGAAAGTGATTTATGCCTAATGTTAATAATATACTGAAAAGTAATTTGTTATATTGCAAACAGAGACGGTAGCTTTGTTATGTAATTGAATAACACACCAATAATAAATTGGTCAGCTGTAGTGCAGAAACAGTTTTAGTTTTTGTAATGCAATTTAGTTTTGGAATGTGTGTCATTTTGTAGTAATAATGCAACATGTGATTAGTTTTCATGTTTTTGCATTAGATCAAATAAGAGAAAAGTTAAAATGAGAAATAAAACGTGTATATGGATTTCTCCATACATATGTGTATATATGTGTATACATACAACATGCCATTTCCTAAAGCAGAGGCTCACAGCATTCATGGACATCTACTTGTATGCAGTGTTCTCTAAGAGCCTTCATCTGACAAAACAATTTGTACTATTATGTAACTTCTTATTCTGTAGTTTAATTAAAACATTACCAGCAGAAACTTTGGCTGTGGAAAGAATTCAGTCAGAACAGAGAAAAAATATATATTGTATATTGCAGAATAATTATTTGATTTGATGATAAATTTAATCAGTACTGTGGGTAAAATATGCCTTGCTAGTCAGTGAAAGGACATCTACAGAAATACTAAAAAAAAATCAATCAAACAAACAAACAAATCATTCTATCTGTTTTAATAAAAAATTAACTTTAGCAGCATTTCTCACAAATGAGAAAGTTAATATTAATGTTGCTGAAATTTAACAAGATGGTATAATTTCCTTTCCAATGGACATGTATTCAGTGCAGAAATACTATATTTCAGGACAAATATAATAGTCTATATGAATGAATAATGGACAAAGGACTTGCATCCTTTTTTGATCAAAGTACATGTTTAAATGGATCTGTGCTCTGCTAGTACTGCCAGTAATATAATGATCTAAACTACTATTATGAATTAATAATACTAATTACTCTATCTATCTATCTATCTATCTATCTATCTATCTATCTATCTATCTATCTATCTATCTATCTATCTATCTATCTAATCCTCATAAGGTGTGTGTCATGATTTGTATCGGGGTTCATAGTGGATTGGGAGCCTTCCTCAGGAGGCATTAGGTGTGAGGATGGGTTACAACCAGGGTGGTACACAAGTTAGCATAGGTACCGTTACTTACACACACCCACACACACATACACACACACACACACACAGTCACATACTGTCACACCTAGGTGTAATTTATCATAGTCAATAATTTTACTGGCATATGTTTGGTAGGTGGGAGGAAACTAGAGAACCTACAGTAGATGAAATTGGATAAACTGGAAGAAATCCATATGAACACATAGCACATGAAACGTAATAGAAAACACAATACTCGGTACAATAACCCAAGCTTAGGAGCCTCAAGCTGTGATGTGGCAGCATTAAATCTTGGATCACCATGCCACCATTTGAGACTGTCCTAGGAAAATCATAAGCATTACATATGGTAGAAAAATGAAAATGTATTTAGCATAAAATACATTCATATTGATTGGTAATTTGCTTTTTTTTTACTCTATAGAATATGTTATCACATCTCTTAGCTTCGTTGTTTCCAACAAATGATGACTTATACATGCATGTAATAGTGTCAACTGATTATTGTGGCTCTATATAAAGGCAATTTTCCTTCTTATTATAAGACCCTCATTATTAATAATCTTATAATAATAGCAATTTATGTGCTCTGTTCCATGTTTGCCGCCCATGCAGATTTGCTGAATTGATGGAAAGCTCCATTAAAATAGATGGCAGTGTTTGTTCTGGAGCACAAGAGCTGTGCTGTCTCACAAGGCAGGTTTGGTTATTCCACACATCTGTTGACTTATGCCTAACTCTTTAGTAATTAGGCTGGCTAATAGCTTGCTGTGAGGAGGCCTGGTGCATGCAGGAACTCCTGAGAGAGCTCACCACAGGAGAAATAGCCTGTAATTGAGTGGTCAGTGGTCTCACTCTCTCACCCACACCCACACATACACACACAAATACACACACGCACACACACATACACACACATGCACACACACATACACACACACACACACACACGAGAAGTACAGGAAATTAGTTATTCCTTTGGACTTTCGAAACTCCCATGTGCTGTCATTAAGAGGAAGCATTTACTCATGGTAAAAGCAAGCTCTGATTTTGGTCATTAAAGTCCTCACTCACTCTTATTTTCTACCGCTTATCCGAACTACCTCGGGTCACGGGGAGCCTGTGCCTATCTCAGGCGTCATCGGGCGTCAAGGCAGGATACACCCTGGACGGAGTGCCAACCCATCGCAGGGCACACACACTCTCATTCACTCACACAATCACACACTATGGACAATTTTTCCAGAGATGCCATTCAACCTACCATGCATGTCTTTGGACCGGGGGAGGAAACCGGAGTACCCGGAGGAAACCCCCGAGACACGGGGAGAACATGCAAACTCCACACACACAAGGCGGAGGCGGGAATCGAACCCCGAACCCTAACCACTAAGCCACCATGCCCCTCATTAAAGTCCTATATGTCTTTTAATGTTCTCTGGTACTGTGGCGTACATTCTGCTCAAAAAGCTTTCCTCAAGCTCCAAGCTGGATGCTGATGTAGTAGTCAACACATGGAAGGTATATTACATTTACATTTATGTTGTTTGGCAGATGCCCTTATCCAGAATGATGTGTAAAAAGTGCTAATGTTAATATTAAAATTAATATTTAAATTCAGGTTATGCCTAATAAATCCAGATGCCATGGAAGCAAGGTAAACCTTTTGATAAAAAGGGTTGATAAGACTGTTAAGTGTACAAAAGAAATCTGGAATTACATTATTTCATCTTCAGTCACTGCTTAATTTAGGTCAGTCGAAGCCTGTAAAGTGAACACTTGAACCCTGGATAAAATGTCATTCCAGGTAAAGGCACCATGTTTACAGGTATCCAAATGCACTTTAATGCTACAAGCATGTTTTCCAGAAGGAGGGAAGAAACTGGAGAACTCTGAGGAAACATGAACATGGAAAAAACATAAAAAGCTTCACACAAAAAGTAACCAAAGCTCTGAATTGAACTTAGGACCCTGGAGCTGTGAGGAAGTAATGATACCCAGTTTCTTCACCATGCAAGCCTTAATATAGCCAGCTGGTCTGAAATACAATACATAATTGGTTTAAAGGACCACCTACAGCTGGTGACTTATTATTGACGCACAATATAATATAATAAGGCTCTTTTATATAACATGGTAAAAAAGAGATCTTTTATTTATTTGTTTTTTACAGTCTATAAATACTAAAATGTATTTGTTGTTATCCATCAAACAAGCAAATCAGAAACAGGCACAAATTACAAATAATAAATAACACTCAAAGATTCTTAATTAATAGCCATTGATACTAAATTAATTTCCCCATATGTAAAGTGACTGTATCTATCAGTACTTGTGTTAGCAACTGACAGCTAATTATTTACCAAAAGATTTTCAGGCCACAATAATTGACCCCTTTTCTATGTCTGTTTCAAGCATGCTCACTAAAACAGAGACTGGCACCTTCATTACTTGTAGCACTGCAGATAAAGTGGTCTTGCTCCCCTGACTGCTCAAGGCTTGGCTTTTTTAAACATACACTTGATGTCCATCCTCTCGCTCAGCATTTGATCTTTGATCATTTTTTTGAAGCGGCACCTCAAAAAAAAAAAAAAAACCTTTCAGAAAACCACAGACATCAGAGATAATCAAGCAAACCTCTGGACTCTGGATTTACACTAATGAACACATCACAGCATTTGTCTGAGGTCATCACCTGAAATCCTACTTACCAGAGTCTGCCTTCCTCTTTCTCTCTTATCAACAACAAAAGCTTGGAAAGATGAAACTGACCTTCATCATAAACAACCTGTTCTGACGTTCCGAGTCTAATAGGAAATCAAAAAAACACAAACTTGTAAACACTTTGTATTTGTATTGCTGATACAATATGTGCTGGCTTTATGTGACTCATTTTCACCTATATATAATAATAATAAAAAAAAAATAATATAATAAAAAAATTAAATTCTCAGCAAACCAGAATAATTTTCCCTTACAGGGATGTGCAAGTACTGTACTGAACTGTGTGGATGGTTCTACTAAGACCCTGCTGCTTCCTCACACATTATGTGTTTGAGATCACATTTAGATAACTGTGTTATTATACCAACCTCAGCAAAAGCTCTGGTTGCAAGGAAAATTTGAGGAAGGGCTGTCTGTTATTATATCCCAATTATAGATTTAAAAAAGGGTATAAATATAAAACACTATCTAAAGTTCACAGAAAAAACTATCTGAAGTACTAAAGGCTATATGCAAATGGAACAGCTTCATGTTGTGAATGTAATTACAGTGCCTTGAAAAGGTTCCGATTTTGTGATTTGTTTAAATAGAAACAATAATTACATTTTGAAATTTTGAACTTTGGGGGCTGTGTTTTTCTGAGAGCAGTGACTATTACACACATTGTTACTTACTAAACATATACAGCAGCCACCACAGTACACTCTCACTGACTCATTTTCTACCGCTTATCCGAACTACCTCAGGTCACGGGGAGCCTGTGCCTATCTCAGGCGTCATCGGTCATCAAGGCAGGATTTACCCTGGACGGAGTGCCAACCCATCGCAGGGCACACACACACTCTCATTCACTCACGCAATCACACACTAGGGACAATTTTCTAGAGATGCCAATCAACCTACCATGCATGTCTTTGGACCGGGGGAGGAAACCGGAGTACCCGGAGGAAACCCCCGAGGCACGGGGAGAACATGCAAACTCCACACACACAAGGCGGAGGCGGGAATCGAACCCCCAACCCTGGAGGTGTGAGGCGAATGTGCTAACCACTAAACCCACCGTGCCCCCCCACTACAGTACAGTATACAACAAATAAGCATGAAGCATTGTGCTGAAAATGTGCAGCTTTTACTGTACTAACGCACAGAATATTGTCTATGTAAATATTAACAGCTATTTAAATGGCATGCTTCACTCTTTCACGTTGGTCATATGGAGGCTTCATGCTAACATTTTCAGTTAACCATATGCTAGGTTCATGGATATAGTACTGTAAGTAATAGCACATATCAAATCAAAACAACACATTTTTTAATCCATTTTTAATTAGATTATGTTGAGTACATACAATACAAATCTGACCAATCAGATTTGAGAAATCAACTGATTAGTATATAACTGATAGTGCAACTAAGTTGTCCTGACTCCTTTCCTGTCCTGAATGTTGAATATATGTATACTAATAAACATATTTGTATTTTTTTTCCTGTTAAAAAACACACTTTTGAAAATAAATGTATTATCGGATTATATGAAGTATTCATCTTTGTCTCTGTCTCTGTGGATGAGCAGTTACTATAAGACACGATAACTTATAACAAGTGAATTCATTTAAACTTAGCATTTATAGCTTCTATCTGATTGACCCAGGCTTTTAAACAAGAAGTAGTACAAAGCTTCTGACTAATCAGATATGGTTTGTGTTGTAATACAAAGTTATTTATTCAACAGTGCTGTTAAATTATTTATTCAAATTGGTCAGAAGGTGTTAAAGAAATTTGCAGTGACTTTAGTGTCATTTATATTTGTATTAAAAGTGTACACATTTTCATACATAAGCATTTTTAGATTAACAGCTAATTCACAGACGTATATGGCAGATGCTCCACATAAACCCATGCAAAAAAGTTATTGTTGATATAGTGCAGGAGTGTGCAGTGTCAGCGCTTTGAAACAGTCAGATGTAAGTCTGTTCGTTTACATTTTGTCCTATTAACTTCAAGAGAGGGAATAAAATATGGACAGGGTTTATTTTTTTGGAACTTGAATTGGCTTATTCACAGATGTTCCACAACATTCAATGTAACTATTAATGGGAAAATGTACAGTATGGTGTTTTTAATAAATAGAAAAACTGTTAGGTTTGGCAAAATGCTTAGTACTGGAGGAAGACAATACTTCAAAATGTGCTACTATTAGAAGCAAATATTTTTCAGGGTTAATTATTTTCCTATAACAGCACACCCTATTATTTTATTCATTAGATAAAGGGTATGATTGGCCGAGAAGATAGTATAGTATAGTATAGTATAGTATAGTATAGTATAGTATAGTATAGTATAGTATAGTATAGTATAGTATAGTATTATAGCACTATAATTACTATAATAATAGATCGTATTGTTCATAAAAGCCTTTTCAGAACAAAGCCCTAGATTCACAAAAAAACACTGACATTTCACAAGCAAGAAGGATGGCTCACTTCCTAAAAATAATAATCATGCTCAGCTGCTGACAAGAATATAATGAAGGGAAAGCCTGTCACTAACTCTCATTACATTAATGTTCCTTTGTGTGGTAGTCAGGGAGTTGAGAAAGTTTACATGAAAAGGCAGCTCTTTGTAATTACTTGCAGTTATGGGACAAATTGTTGAGGTTAGGCAAAGAAAAAAAAGGATGCCAGCAAGTAAAGAGGATTTACAGTTCAGCAAAGGCAAGGAGCTTCAAAAGCAAGCAGAGCTATTGTCAGAAAGTAATTCCATTTTGTGAATATGCGCTTGACTGCTTATAGTGACAGCCTAGTCTTCAGCCTGTCTTTCCTAGCATCTCTGCCTACACCAAACACTGACAGAATGTCATTTCCACATTCACGAATGCTGCAGTAAGAGCATGAATATATTTTTTTTTTGCTCCAAGAACCAAATATGCACCACACTGATGGATGTTGAAATAAAATAAAAATAGGTAAATACAGAAAGTCCCTCTTTTAAGGTTTTTCATCATACCAAGCGCATTTTTCGAAGCACCTTTAGGGAAGGTTTGAATACATTCCCTACTGAACAAAAGCCCAGTAGGAGAGAGATAAATACTGTGTACATGTATTGAATATGAAGCTTGGATTTCAGAAAAGGGTGGGGTGAAGAAACCAGAGGTGTTGTAACGATTTTTAATGAGTTTAGTGCTCTCTTGTCTACTCATCACGTTCTGACAAAACAATATAACTGCAAACACCTGCTAGGAAGCAAGCGGATCTGCCCAAGACACATCAAAGAAGAATGAAGACAAATAATGTCTGTGGTGGGCTCTGAAATAAGAGGTACTCTAAAAAGGAAGCAGGCTGTCATTGATACATATTCCAGGTCAAGTTGTCCAGCCTTTTATTTTTATTTTTTACTATTGCCTACTTGGAGAAGAAACTGGAATCATCAGACACAGATGATTATGCAGTAATTAAAAAACTAGAAAAATAAATATCTAACAAAAGTCATGATTGTTTGCACTCATTGTTTTTTTTTTTTTTTTAATTTAGCTGAATAGTTTGCTCGACTTTTTCCGTATGTTTGAATAGTACTGTGTAAATAAAGATTTTACTGTTTTCCCTCTCGAGTTATATTCCTTACATTACACAAGCTATTTTTGTGGCAAATTAAACAACTATGTATAAAGACAATCATTATTAAAGTGTGTTTTATTAGTATTGTCATAGTGACCCATAAACCGCTGTAAATTTTAAAGGCCCATATAAGAAATATCAGATTTAAAGCTTGTAAACTGATCAATTTTCAGAATAGGTTTAACATGATAGTGACACCCAGTGTTCAAACCAGGAATTTTTTTCTGATAGCTGGCTAACCTCAATTTCACATCTAAAATTGCTCCCCCCTCCTCACAAAACGCTTGGACGTTCATATTCTAGGTAACATTCATAACAATTTCAGAACTCCAGTTGATTAAATTACTGAATTCTTCTTTTGAATGTAACCAGAACAAAGCCTCACTTCATCTCTACAATATCTATCCACAAAAATTATTCAAAATGAACAATACAATAGCGGATTAAATTCCCATTAGTTATATGGTTCACATGGGTCACTCCTGCAGAGCCAAATGTAAGGCTTGGGTTTGAGCTCAGCAACTGTACATTTCTTAGCACCGCTTTTACCTGCTGCTGAAAAGAGAAGTGTTGCCTTTAGGTGTTATACAAGCAGATTGTGATCAAAACAGACATGTTAATGTGGGTAAAAGCAGGAAGTAGTGCAGGCTGAGTGGGGTGTGGGTTCAATCTCTCCCTGGTCAGGCCCAACTGAGCATGACACCTCGCTTTTTTCCCCTCTTTTCAAAATGCACTATGAGATATCCATAATGTATGAGAGAGCTACTTCATGTAGTGCCTGCTCTCTACAACAGAGCACATTATTGCAGAGAACAGCCCTAGCTATTAGTAAACACCAACGCAGGACCCGGAGTGTGGAAGTATTTGGCTTTTCAGCAGAATCTCAACATGTTCTAAAGTGAATTCAACAAAGTCTGCTCATAAACTAGTTATGCTTATGATTTCACTTCTTGCTTCAGAGATTAATCTTAACACCCTAGAGCAGGGGTATTCATTCCATGCTTACAATATTCTGGATAAGCATCTAACATGAATAAATAGTGACAACAGTTGCAGCGTAATGCTTAGCCATTAGTGAGTGATTCATGCCTACATATATTTCTCATCAACTTAAAAAATGTTATGTTGTGCTTTGTAGTAGTGCTTCACATGGTCTGAACAAATGAGATACATCAGTTTTGAAAATGAAGTGTGGATAATAAGGGTGCTTTGTTGTCATCCTCAACGTTTTTTTGTGTGAAACAACTCAAGTCATTTACTAAACAGCAAAATATCAAATTTGTGAAATCTGTAAATTAACTTATATAAATGAATGTGATTGGATAAAAACTGTGCTCGATGACCTACTTGAACGGTGTTGCTTTTTCAGTTTGTTCTACTTTCGGTGGGTCTGCATCCAAATCGTCATCTGCCAATTAAGACACTTACCTTTAAGGAAAGCCTTGTAAACACAAAGTGATGTGCAAGCAAAAGACCTGAGGTGCTTAGTAACCTGATGCTACTTATTAATAATATATATAACTTTTATTTAGGAATTGGATTCTGATACTGTATTAGTTTAAATATTAGCTTTTAATTAAAAAAAAAGTGAGTGCTATTCATCTAACCTAACACTTTTAAATGGTGTAACTCTAGACGATCTTTACAGTATGTCTTGGCATCCTGTCAGTGGATGAATGATCCTGAATGATCTAGCTGCAATGGCCGGATATGTATAAAGTACATCTCATAGCAACTCTGAGTATATTGGATATATTTTGCAGAGAATCTTGGGACATACAAATCTCTTGATGCTTACAACTTAGATTTTTTTTTGTGTGTACACAGAAGATGTAATGTTTTACGATTACAAATTCAAGCATTTTATGACTCTGAAAGCCAAGGGGCTGCCCAAAAAAAAAACAATTTGGTAGCTGAACAAGTTTAGCCAAGCCTGAAAAATTCACTAAATTGAAAGTCAATTTCTTAGATGATGAAATGGACACTACATTTTGCACTCATAAGAACAATGATCAGTCTAATTTCTCTGTAACCACAAGACAACTGTTTTCACTGTTGGTGAAAATGACAACACCTAACAGCACATAGTGACATTAAAAAAAATAGCATGCTGTTAAAAGTCCACTATAGTCTCCTGCTTTGCTTTCTGCAACCTGAGTGATGTGTCTTTCTAGATAGAGGGAATCTCCACTGTCTGGAGATTTCCACATGAGGTTGCGTTCCCTGGTTCATTTTGAAAGTATTTTTCCTCAATTTCTGTAAATTGTTTTGCGTCAATAGCTGAAAGCACTTTATAAATAAAAATGAATTAAAGAATCCTCAGCAATGACATCTTCAGCCTTCGCTTCACTTCCAATGTTTCCTCAGCCTTAATAAGTGACTTACTCTGATTACTGATTTGTCTCTTTAGGGTTTAGCATGATGGGTTCAACAAGGTCGAGAACATTCACCAATGTACTTGATTGATATGCATCTTCCAGCTAATGGTGCTTTCATTTTCTTTTGCTAACATTATGGGTTGTTCCACATATAAAATCCAACATAACTTGAAAGCTCAGAGAGCCAGTGTTAGTTAGTCCAATAACCGTACAAGCATTCTGAATGATGTGAGTGGGTGACTCCATGGCTTCAAACTAATCTGATTATATAACCTACCTCGTTCATTGATATTGTGTTCAGAGACTTGCTGATGAAGCACAACAATATTCAAGATCATGTTTTTGAAAAACAGCCCCAACTTTAGCCAAAAATAAACTGACACTGTTACAAATGCAACTTCTACACCACTGTAGGTTAATTTAATTTGTCACTTCAGACAACTCCAGGTCTCACTGGGGGGTGAATTTTGATATGAAGTGCACACTGTCATTTTTGGGAAACTGGTGTTAGTGTTTTTTTTAAAGCATTACCCCTATTTTTCTAAGGGAAATAAATGCTAGTTGAGCATGCATGTTTGCATATAGCTGCCTTTGCCTGCTGCAATTGTTGCTGAGTGAAGCTATTAGTTGCAACAATCACTGCCTCAGTGTAAACATATGCAACTGCAGTTTAAGGATCCAAAGCATTTATTTCTTAGGTAAAAATATAAGCCTGGTGCAAGTACAGTATTAAAAAATAGAATTTTGTGATACAGAAAAATAGACTAAAAGGCAAATTAGGTATTTAAGCCTCTCTATTAATTACTTCTTGATAATTACGTTTCTCTAAGATGTTTGAGGTCCTGAGTTCTTCAATGAAAGTGCAAATTCCAGACAGAAATAGATGTCTTGCACTTCATTAAGTGCCTATTTTTTGTTATTCACATTCAAACTGTGATATAACAGGGTTCTTCCTCTCCTCCACACATATCAGTGGAGTGAAAAGGCGGCTGAATTTCCTATACAAAGCAAAACAGTTTTTAGGTAGTGTAAGTGTATATCTGACCTTCAAGCCAGATGTAGATTAGATTGTAGATCAGATGTAGATTAGACTTTGAACAGCAATCATGGAATTTGGGTAAAATTGTTACGACTGAATAGATAAGTGCTTTGACCATAATTTCACTACTCAATCCCTGCAAGATGCAAAACTTTCTTCCTTTTTCACTTTTTATTTCTCTGACATTCGGCACTCTCCTGTGATAATTGGGAACATGTGCAGTCAAAAACTAATTCAACGCTGCAGTGTTTACCTGTGAGTGAGCAATCATGCTGATAGCACTGATTAATGCTATTCCTAAACTATTATGGAGACAGACACAGGCTGCATCATTAACCAAAGCATTGCTTCTTTACATTAAAGAATTATAGTCAGATTAATACATATTAGACACATTTTGGGGCTGTGCAAAACAAACTCATTTTTAATTATTGGTATCGTTGTACCGTGTTTTTCTTACTGCACCAAAGGCAATTTCATACTGTAAACTAAGTTGTTTGTGAAGTGTGATGTAATTATGGTGGTCATGAGCAACAACTTTTTTATTTATTTTTTTTTTTATTGTAACCTCGTTTGGATTTCTGAACTTCAAGACCCAATAAAAGTGAACTGAAGTACAAACATCTGTTCTCTGCTCTATAGGCATTCACCTCATAAAGCTTGTTAGTCTACATTCTGAACACACTAAAGATGTGATTGAGAATGTTGGACATCGAAAATGACACTTAAAAACTTCCCTAAATGTTTTAATGGATGTGTTATATATATAGTTTATACTTTTATATTTATATCAGCCATTTGGGTACCACACAGGAAAATGAAAGTATATTTTTAGAATAGAGAGATGCTAATCTTAGGGGTGTGGAATAGCTGTAGCCTCTTTATGAGCATAAAGATCTACAGTCCAGCTGAGCCCATGTAGCCTCGGCTGTTTATGGCTGACTTGAGTATTCATGTGTAATTTAATTTTAAGCCTTTGGCTCTGGAACATCCAAAAATACATTAAGCAGCAACAAAGATTCCAATGATCTGTGATGGAAATCACATTAAACATCGAGTCATAATGGAAATGATTAACAGGTTGGTACACAGTCCTCCCAGACTGAGATCAAATTCTTACTATTATATCAGTGCTACTGGGTTTTGATTTTTGATAAGAACTATGTGTTACTGGGTGAGCAATCTTTGTTGTGATGTGCTGTTAAATATTTGTTCATGTGCAAGTGATAAGAGGTATCATATCAGAAAATGTCAAGATTTTCCCCTCATAAACTCTCTTTGGAGTTTGCAGACACATGAAATAGAGGCTTTCGGATCATTCATAGAACATTTTCAAAGACAGATACATGTCTTTAACCTTTAATATTCTGACCACTGCCAAATGATGACACATCATTACTGAGCAGGTTCACTGCTGTTTTGTAGCTTTTATGATGACAAACCTCAAAAAGGCCAGCCAATTGTAAATTACCTAAGAATAATCAGCAACAATGTGCCCTTTCCTCAATGTACTGTATTGCTGGTCTGGAGTTTTCTGAAAGTCAGGGCACTCTATATAACTTGACAAGAATACCAATGAATCTGCTGGACAACAACTGCCAGTTGGACTTTGCCAGATTGAAAGCATTACTCAAATGTATCCATGCCCTTCCCACTCAATCTTGCTGAGACAACTTGTTGCATTCATAATTGCAAGGTTTGTGAGGCAGAACTAGATGCACAAATCAGTATGTGAAGGGTAGCCATTGTGTTCACAATGCAATATGTTCCTGCAGCTCAGCCCATTAGAAAGCCTTTAATTTCCCACCATGGAGGGTTGTCTGATTCATGGGGCCTCAAGGAGCAATAACCCAGTGATTTATCCTCTACTAGCCCAGCCGCAAATGGGAGAAGGAGAGAGAGTCTAATGATGCACCATTCCTGCCACTTAGCCAATGCTTTAACATCCAAATAAAGATGAAAATAAAGATGGATTCAGAAAAAAATATAGTCAGCATCTTCCAGTATCTATTTTTGTCTAGAATATCTATGCAAATTGCAGATCTTCCATAAGGAGCAGTCATGGATAGTTACACTTAACTTTCATACCTTAACCTCAACATAGCTTACTGGACACTTTAATAGGAACACATTTACACATGCTCACCTACTACTTCAGCCAAGACTGAGGGCACAGGTCCCCAAAAACTGCACAAATAATCTTTAGCTGTCCTGTTTCAGTAAGCCTGGGCCCACTGTTTCCTGAAACCTGAAGAAACCTGATGTGACCTTCTTCTGTTGTAGCCCATCTGCATCAAGGTTTGATGTATTGTGCATTATAAAATGTTTTTTTTTTTCTCTTTTATGACCATTGTTGTAAAGAGCAGTTATTTAAGTTAGCATAGAGTGACAATTCTTCTCCGAACTCTTTCATGAACAAGATGATTCTGCCTGCTGATCTTCTGCTCAGCGGACATTTTTTGTTTTTTTGCACAACTTCTACAGCCTACTGTGAATGAAAATCAAAAGAGAACAGCAGTTCCTAAAAACTAATTCATGTGGCATTAACAATAAATACATGGTCATTTGTTTTTTCCACTATCATGATTTTTGATGTGAATATTATGTGGACTATTTGATCTGTTGCTGCCCAATTTTGGGTGCGTGTGGGTGAGTATATATATAAAAACTTTAGTTAAGAAAAAGTAGTAAAGTCTATATTAATGTTAAGCTTCATCCGTTTATAAGTGCACACACACATAAGGGGCTATAATTTTGATATAGTGTCATTTTTTCTTAGAAAAGGGGAACATGGTATGTCTTTTACAGATTAGCTATAAACTAACTCACAAACCCGCAACTTCTTATTTCTTTTGTACTCCTTGACTTTCTGAATTGGCATGTGCTGCGAGTTTGTGACTAAATGTGAATGCTGTGTGAGAGAAAGCTTCTGGAATTGCAGTTTTAATAATGAGTGTTAATAATAACTAAGATTTCCATGATTCTGCATAATTATAATTAGGACACAATAATTGCCAGACATTACATAAAAAGAAAAGTTGTGGCATATAGGCTGTAATTACAGAAGTGGACAACATAATAAGATGAGCTATTCTGTACCTTCCAAACCCTCAACATGTCTGAATGCTGTGTAAACAATATATTGTTGTAGTTTTATTTGAACTATAGCCTTGAAAAGCTACTGTATTGGTGAAATATGGTTGAATATGAGAGCCCTAATAGACATCCATGATTAGATGAGAAAGTTTGAAGGCTTATATGAAACATTTCCACAAGGTTATTTATATTAAAGCAAAATAATTAAAAAGCTGGTGTATTTCACATGACATTATTTAATTTATCATAATTTATCATAAAGTATAGAAACAATACATTAGCAAAAACCCTGCTAAACATCGTTGAATCTCAGTCATTTCCAAGTAATAAGTAACATAAGTATTTAATGTTGGTTTTGTTTTAATATATATGTAGTATAAAGGACATCTCCCATATTTTCCATAGTTAAATGGAGCATACGCTCATGTCTACTTTATTACACATCTACACATTCATGCAGACAATCATGTGGCAGCAGCACAATGCAAAAATCATGCAGATACAGGTCTAGAGCTTGAGGTAATCTTCACATCAGAATGAAGAAAAAGTGTGTGGCTTTGATTGTCTCGTAGATGTTTGTACAAGAAGCAGTTTCTGAGCTCTTGGGATTTTCATACACAACAATCTCTAGAGTTCAGTACATAATTGTTTAAAAAATAAAAAACATTGATTGAGTGGTAGTTCTGTTAAACCAAAGCATGGTCAGAGGAGAATGGCCAGATCGGTTTGAGCTGGAGCAGAAAACCTTCTCAGCATGCTCAAAAGACTTCAGACATCAGAGTCAGTGCTCATGATAGCCTCAGATTGTTGTTCTTGGCTGACATCAGTGGAGCCTGATGTGGTGTTCTGCTGTTGTAGCTCATTTCCTTCAAGGTTTGATGTGTTTTTCTTAATGAGATTCCTTTTTGCTCACCATGGTTGTAAAGAGTGATTATTCTCCTCTGTTCTCTCTGAAATCAACAAGGTTTTGTAGCTTGAAAAACCCTCTACAAAAAAAATGGTTTTTGTTTTCCTTTTTTTGTTTATAGACTGTGATGTGTGCATTTCCCAGGAGATCAACAATTTCTGAAATCCTTAAACCAGCCCATCAGGTACCAACAACCATGCCCTGTCATAGAGATCCCATTTCCCCACTGTGATGTTTAATGTACACAATAACTGAAGCTTTTGAGCTGTAGCTGTATAATTTTATGTATTCTTCTGCTGCTACATGATTAGCTGATTGGATAACTGTTAAAATAGCAAGTGTACAGGTGTTCCTATTAAATTAACCAGCGAGTGTAGATCCTTTTTTCGTTTGAGTAAAAGAATATTAATTAAAAGAACCTACAATCACTGGAAACAAGAGTGTCTAATCATCCACAAAAGGCCAGTGTGGCTGCAGGTTTTCATTCCAGCCAGCCAAGCAGGTTTCAGACCTAATAGTTGTTTGACCGAACTGATTAAGAATGTGGAACTGATTAAGAATGTGGAATCAGGTGTTGTTTCTGTTGGTTGGAATTAAAAACTCTTGATTCCCCTGACATAAAATCCACCCCAATCTCTCTCTTATTTATACAACACAGATAAAAGAGCAAGTGCACAAACAGAAAAGATTAGAGAGAAAGACACAGGATGGCCTGTGGAAGGCTGAGGAAAGGTCACAGCAGTGCAGCAACAGGATCTGTTGAAGAAAATCACAACAGAATAGGTAAAAAAAAAACAACAACAACATTTATTTCCACAACACAAAATCTTTTTGACTCTTTTCTAGTCTGATACTTTTGTACAAAATGTAAACCTTTATGTGAAAAAAGCTTTGCATATTCAGAAATGGGTAGTGTAGCAGTTTAAGTTGATTTTCTGGGATTTGTCTTGTATGAAAGCATCTGAGACCGGGTTTTCTCATTAGCATCAGGACCACGGTCTTTAAACTGAAGCACTTGTTTATCCTTCAAAAAATATTAGGTATAAAAAATGCTGAAGGAAAAATAGCTTTATTTGCTGTCAAATGTAACATAAAAGCTGTTATGCTGTAACATAAAAGCATACAGAGAGAATTTATATGACAATTATCATTATTTAAAACAAAACAAAATAATAATAATAATAATAACAATAATAATAATAATAATAATAATAATATAAAAAAGAAGGTTTGCAAGAATTACTTATAGTATACATATAATATTGTATAGTCCTTAATTTAATATGATATTTTCACTTAGTATAATTGCATATGGTTTTATATTTTGCACACAGAGATGATTGAGTACATTTAATTAAATGAAAATATACTAAATCAAAGTCAGGAAATAGTAATAATAATGTGAGTACAAGAGACTATTTTCTAATACTTTTAATTTGTTATCTTGACTCTTCAAATACTAAATAATTTTAATATTTATTTATTAAATTGATTCCAATCATAAATATGGTTTGATGCAGAAGGAAAACATGCAGATGGATAAACTGATCATGCAATCATGCTTATAGCTCACTTTAAGCTAAACTATGCTAATTAAGATGTCTCCTCTGACATCCTTAGGTGAAAAAACTTTAAAACAAACAAAATATTAATGGGATTTAAATGGACAATACTATTAGTTAAATTATAATTTAAAACTTTATAGACTGACATTCCATATGCATATTTATAAACTAAAAATGTATATGAAATTTTTACAACTCACACCTTTTCAGAATGATATACTATGGGTACATCAATCTGTCAGTGGTGTTAAAAATAAAAATGGCTCAAGTTCAATGTCAGAATTGTACGTATCAGACACATCCTTCTGTTCTTGCCAGACTATCACAAATCCCAACTGTCTGTGTTGTGCTTAAGTGTGCAGTTAATGTCTGACATGAAATCTGATGTCTAAATATGTCATATGTTTATATGACAGTTGTAGTCTAATGAAAAGTAGTAGTTTATAAGCCTTGTTCTCATGACCACCAATCTGTAGAATAGTAATGACCTGAATATGTATATTTGAAATTGATGTTTGATAGAACATTTACAGTGACGTACGTGGATAAGCAGCCTGTACATTTTCCCATATACCCAGTTTTTCTTACTCAGCTCCTGTCCATCCTGCCCAGCTTTAGTTTTCTGCTTCACTGCCTATGACATTACCTTACTTTTACATCACACATCTATTACCTGCCTTCCATTCCCTTCAGACACAAAAACACTACAGTCGCTCACGCTATACACCTTGCGTCTGCTCCACTGGGGGAAGCAAGAGAGAGAGGGAGAGAGAGAGAGAGAGAGAGAGAGAGAGAGAGAGAGAGAGACTCGGATGGCAGGGAAAGCACAGTCCATGAAATAAGAGCAAGTGAACCTACAGCCTTTTTTCTGAAGGAGTGATGGCCATGATGTTCTCTCTCTACTGTCACCACATCCCCAGGCCATGTCTCAGCAAACCCCTCATGCTCAAAACACACACACACACACACAAACACACACACAAACACACACACATTCCCACAACTGTAACTACAGAATATATAGAGGCCTAGGAATAAGGTGCAGTGTAGTAGGTTGGTGTGAAACAAGAATTGATAGTCCACAAAAGACACTGTAAACAGATATTTAGTTTTATTTCAGGGATTTTCTTAGCACCTGATCACTCTAACCTTACCCTGTCTTTTCTCAGCAGAAGGACAGCAAATGACAAATCAACCAAGGGACAGGTGCATCAGGGACAGGTGCTTAAAGTTAAAAAGGGGAACAAGTATCAAGAATTTGAAAACACCCAAACAGCATATGCTGCTAAACAAGAACAACCAATATTCAAGCAGATGTTGCATGTTGTTTCAAATTGTTGTAATTTATTAAATGTTTATAATGCATATTTTAGTTTTGCACTCCCAAAGTTGCAGTCAACTATGCTCATGATCCCCAGCCAGTGACACTGCCATCAGCATTAACAAGCCCCTATTTCCCATTCACAATCATCAGATTACTAATGGAACTCATCTGTTTGCAATCACTTTCACTCCCATAAATAACCCAGACTTTCATTGTGTTATTACAAAATCTTGCTCCATCATTGTGCCTGCAACGATTGCAAGCCTTTGTTCTCTGCCTGTTTCGCCTTATTGTTTTGAGCATAGGCCTCTTATCATTTTCTCTCTTAGCCTTGTCTTGTTTATGCCTGCATGTCTGTCTGATGTTCTGAGTATTGGCTAGCCCTTTTGTTTGTCAACCTAAAGGGTATTAAATAAACCATAGATATGCATCTATGTTCATCTGCTATCTTCATCACAGAAGACTTCATTAAAAACATGGCCACAACAGGTTTCATTGTATTCTGCCATGCTGTTTCTGGTCAAAACATAGTATTTTAGGACATTTTAGGACAAATTGCTGCAATATATGCTATGCTTGCCAGCTAGCAATAAGTAATGATAAACCGTAGCTCCATCATGGTAGAATCTACTTCATTTGGGTTTTTTTTATCCCTACACAGATGGTGGTCTGAATCAAATTACTGTAATATAGTAAAATAAACCATTAGCACTGAAACCTTAAAATAAAAAACAGCCAGAAGCTTTACCTTAGGTTGATGTTCAAAGTGGAAGGTAATAAGTGGCCTCAAGTACCTCAAGTAACTCTAATTCAGAATACTTAGCAATGTCATATATACCGGTCAATGATCCCTTAGTATTCATTAAGGTTGTTTCATTTAATTGAAATCTTTATCTCAGCATAGTCAACACATAAAAAAGCTATTTCAGAGTCCTATGTAGATTTTTCTGACCAGAAGAGAAATTGTGAATTGCAAGTCCCAAAAACATTTTTGATGTACTTTATAAGTCAGTGTGTCAAGTATCATCATGGATCCTGCAAATGTCCAAGCAGTAGCAGAACTACCTACTCCCCATACTATCAAAGACATCCATCGATTCCTAGGATCATCAAACTTCTACTCATGTTTCATCTGAATCTTCAGTACTATTTCAAGCCCACTTGGATGATGCCCTAGGGGGCAACCCCAGAAACTACTAAAAAACCTCAAAGAAAATCAGATGTTTACCATCTCAAATCAATTCTTCACAATAACTCTGATCTTAAGCATACTGATCATCTTCTCCTGGTAAAATATCACAATATCCTATTGCTGATAAACGACGCCATCTTGCACCATTAAGACATAACAAACAAACAAAAGCCAACATGTCTAATCTCCTGGACTCTAAAATCTCTTGTCACTGGCCATCCAGGTCTCACATAGACCCACTTACTACTTATCAGCAAATACCTGTGTGAAACCATATTATATATTAAACAATGGTCCATTAAACCATACCCAATTAGCATACAACCTACGTTTCCCTTTTGTTGGTCAGCTGCAAAATAACTCACCTTTCCAACCTCACAATGTCCATTGCACTTTACTTAATTCGTCATAGATTTGTCCTCATCTCAAGGCCAAACCTCCACACTACTAGTCACAGACAGTTTTTGATATATTTGATTTCAGGCTCACTCCACTTCCTTGCTTACCTACAGCATTTGAAACAGCTGAACTGTTATTTGAACATGTCTTCAGAACCTAAAAAAAAAAAAAAAGAAATGCTGACAGAGCTCTGAGACTCCCATATATGAACCATGTGACCAAGTATGGCTATGGACTTAGGACTCTGACCATTTGGGATTTGGGAAAACTCATGCCTCACTACATCAGCCTATTAAAAGTAATCCAACACATCACTGAGGTTGCCTTCAAAGTAACCTAAAAACTACAACTGTGTCAGTATTGCATATCCCCAAGCTACCATGCCTCACTTCTCAAGCCTGCCATTCTCATTCCACTAGATGAAACTTGACCCAGTGCAACCTGGTGTTTTGAATGAAGTCTCTAGCTAAAATTATATATAATATGTTGAAATGCAGCTGTACGGCATGCATCCAAACTGACAAAATACAAAATACACTATTTATATCTTTATTTAGATGCATTACATAGATTTAGAGAGGAGATGTAAGGCTGCAGTTGTAATGCCACTGCAGGTCATATGATGTACGTAAAGTGACACATAGCAGATTTCAGGTTCAGGTCTCAGGAACCAAGAGCAGCCCCTACAACTCCCACCCTCTCTAAGCCACCAGATCCCACCTGTACCCCACCCCCACTATTTATATCTTATCTATTTAGATGCATTACATAGATTTAGAGAGGAGATGTAAGGCTACAGTTGTAATGCCACTGCAGGTCATATGATGTAAAGTGACACATAGTAGATTTCAGGTTCAGGTCTCAGGAACCAACAGCAGCCCCTACAACTCCCACCCTCTCTAAGCCACCAGATCCCACCTCCCACACATTTATGCTGTTTAGTAAATTGATGGTTTTCCATTTTCATATGGCTGGTTTTAGCAATTCAGGTAATTTGTGTATGGATAACGGTTATTATTATACCAGTTCTCTATATGGAGGACTTCTTTATCACAGTGTCTTATGAACACACCATTTCACCAAAGTGTGCATTCATTCTTTGACACCGATTTATTCACAGCAGCTGTGGCACAATATTCTTTATGGAATGGCATTACTGCTCTCCGCACATAATTGTTATTGCCACATACCGTGTTTTGCAATATTGTTTCAAAAGCTGCAAAATAACTGTGACAATACTTCTCATAAGTAGTTCTAAGACACAAACAAAAGGAAATTGTGAACTGATATTCTGCCAAAAACAGGACGAGATAACGAGTGAGCGTGAACGTGAAAGTAACAGTATGAGCACAGATGAACATCTATGGGGTGTTTGCTCACTGAAACAAATCTGTCCATCAGACTTGATGTAAGCATGACCACTATGTGGGAATGTTGGCTACGAACAAGAACTGAGTGGGAGGAGAGTTAGAAAGAGTGTGGAGAGGAAAATAACAAGGAGAAGAAAGAAAGAGACACTGAAAGGATTGAAAATTACAGAAAAGAGAGGGAAACCCACTGATTAAACCAGATGAAGTGGACTAAGGGGAAGACACGATGGAGAGAAGAAAAGGGTATCAGGTAGGGAAAGAACACCACTTTGAAATGATGGAGATCAGAGTGCTTCCTACAATCAGACTGCTTCTCAGGCCAAGTTCCAGTCTCTGCTGGCAATATGCACATCAAAGCCACCACAGGGAGGATCTCCAGCATTCACTAGCTCCCAGCCAACCATACCTCCACCCACCAGCATTAAGCCTTAGAGGCTGGGGGGGTGTGGTGGGTTTTTAGAGGACATCCTACACCACTCGCACACTTCTGAAAATTCTAGGAGGATGAGAAATTCTAGACCTTTTAGCATATGCTAACAGGTGTGAAATTCAGATCATCAACATTCAGTGCATCTTTAATGTTAAATACCTAAACATAAATCTTATCATGGAAGGATGAACACAACATAATGATCAACAACATAATTTACACATCAGATAGTATTTAACTTCAGGCCTGAGCAGATGAATTGTTTTTCTGAAGCCAAATTAAAATGTGATTTAAAAGTCAAATGCCTTTCAGGGCAAATCAATGGGGGCAGATGGGCCCCTATAGTCTATGGTTATCTTTTTCTTTAAGTTCTTAAAAGACCATTTCTCCCTTTACTACACATAAAAAGTCAAGCTGTGTATGGTGCTGTGCACCCTGAGTGCCATCAGACCAGCTCTTTCCATCCAAGTGTGAGCAGTTTGGAGTGCTGATCATGCTACTACACTGACAGCTTAAACCTTCATCTGAGGTTGTGGGGAGCCAAGCACATCCAATCAGCTTTATGTCTAAGAGTGCTTCCTAAAGATGATGGAACAGGAGGAGGAGGATGCCTAACTATACTGTACTGGAATAATAATAATAATAAAAAAACAAAACTAATAATATATAGTTAAATATACAAAAATAACATTTTATATTAAAAAATTATATATATATATATATATATATATATATATAAATATATAAAAATATATATATATATATATATATATATATACGTGTATATATATATATATATATATATATATATATATATATATATATATATATATATATATATATATATATATATATATATATATATATATAATACAATAATATATATCTAAATGTTTGTTTTATTTTTTTCTGGGATAAATTGAAATGTTTACTGTATGCAGGGCTAATGCTTGTGCTGTAAAGCCATGTTCCAAACCCTAGTGGAAATCCTTTGTAGAAGAGTGAATGTTGAGGTGTGTGTGTGTGTGTGGGGGGGGGTTATCTGTTATCTCTTCTTATGCTACAGGCATGTTGACAGCCATTTCCAATAACTGACATTTCAACCCAATCATCAAAGATTTGAAAATGACAGAAAGAAATTGAGAGAAGGAAAAATACATGCTGATAGTCAGAAGGTTATTTTTTCTTGGACCAATAAGACTTCTGACCGTGTGACTTCAGTCAGAAGTGAACTCAGAAACTTCTCTCACTCAGAAAACAGAGTGACTAATGTCTTGAATTAACTTTGTTGTTTATTCCTGCCTGGAAGCAATGAAATAACCCCATTAAATCAAGTAGTCACCCTGCCATTAATCTCAGAGCAGCAAACTAGTTCCAGAAAGCTAATGTGGTTTGGAATTTGCATGAGGTGAGTTTACCCACAAATCCACAAAGAGCTTCTTGTCACACTTCATTGTAAACGAGTAGATTAACCATTCTAGGTCTAAGATAAGCACTTAACAATAAGACTGGAACCATGAGTTTCTTTGTGTAATAATGAAGGAGCTACTGTATACATTATTAACACCTTTGGCAAGAATTTCATAAAAATCACAAGTCAGGAACTATGATCATGTGTCTGCTAGACTTTGTTCCAGATGTAAGGATAGCATAGTATTTCAGCAGACAGAACCAAGTACTTGAAAAATACTGTATCGTGGCCAAGAATTGTATAAAAATCCGTCCACTGTCCAGCAACTAAAAATTAACCTGCTTGTTGCAACTGAACCAATCGTTTGCATTTGTGTACATTTGTAGGCCAATGGCAGCTCATCAGACCAGAGACAGAGTACATAATGACAAATGGACAGACCAATAGGCATCATTTGCTGCTTCAAAATCAGAATAGACATCTCATCTGTTCAGAGTCTTTGGAGCTAGTTGAAAGTTGACACATGAAGGGCCACTATAAATCAAAACATAGCCACTTCAGGTTTTTTTACTGATTGCCATAATCTAAATCAAAGGAAAGGTGTACACGAAAGTAGTAAGACCAGCTGTGCCGTATGGGTTAGAGACTGTAGCAGTGAGGAAAAGACATGAGGCAGAGATGGAGGTAGCAGAGATGAGATGTTGAGGAGTGAAGAGGATGGACAGGATTAGGAACAAGCAGATCATGTCAGGATCCAGCCCGGACTTTGGCCACGTGCTTTTGTTTATGTTCTGTGTTCACGTGTCTGCCCTGCCCTTTTCTCTTCCTCCCTGCCTCTGCACACCTGTTCCTCATGTGTTAATTGTCTTGTGTATTTAACCGTGCCACGTTGCCTATGTGTGGAATCCTTGTCCTCTTTTGTTGTCTCTTGTCGTGGCTCTGGTTGTCTTTTGTTTTGTCTTCGTCCTAGTTTATTTAATAAACCTGTTTATTTTAGCTATCCTGCATTTGGGTCTGTTTTTACCCTGCATCCCTGACAGATCAGAGGGACATCTCAGGTTGGCTGTTCTGGGGACAAGATCAAAGAGGCTATATTGAGATGGTTTGGACATGTACAGAGGAGGGAGATGGTTATAATGGTAGAAGGGTGTTGGAGATGGAGCTGCCAGGTAAGAATTCAACTAGAAGGACAAAGAGAGGATACAGTCGTGTGAAAAAATTAGGACACCTTATGAAAGCCTTTTGTTTTTTTAAACAGTTAAACATACAGAATGAGCATTTGATATTCATTTTAACAATATTGGTAGATTCAAGTAATATAAATAAACAAATAAAACCAAAGAAAAATGACCCCCACATTTATTTGTACTTAAAATGGATAAAACTACCTATAGGTATAACACTTCAGGTGCACATTATTTTGTTCCAGAGCATTTTGAAGAAGTCTTGCCTTATTTAAACCTCAGACATTAGTTTGGTGTGATCTTAATTGTTGAAGATGGTGAGACCCAAAGCCTTTAGAAAGAAGATTGTTGATGTTCATGAGTCTGTTAAGGGATATGAAATAATCTCAAAAGAATTTGTAACCAGCTATTCCACTGTCCAAAAATAATTTACAAGTGGAGAACATTTAAAACAACTGCCAACATGGCCAGGTCAGGCCGTCCGAGCAAATTCACCCCAGAAGCAAACTGCAAGATACTTAAAGAAGTCTCCAAAAACACTAAAATATCATCACGGGACCTACAGCAAGTTCTTGCTATAGTTGATGTCAAAATCCATAAATTTACAATCTACAAGAGACTGCACAACTTCAATTCTCATGTGCAAAGAGGAAACTTTTGCTGTCTAAGAAAAACATGAGGGCAAGACCCAAGTTTGCCAAAGAACACAGAGACAAAGGCCAAGACCTCTGGAATAATGTGCTTTGGACAGATGAGTTTATGAATTATTTGGAGGCTATAACAGTGTGCATGTTTGATGTAAACCAAATACAGCATTACAGCAAATGACCCTTATACCAACTGCGAAACATGGAGGTGGACGTGTTATAGTTTGGGGTTGCTTTGCTACAGCAAGACCTGGCCAGATCATCATTTCAGAATCCATTATGAACTCTACATTGTATCAGAAGGTGCTTGAGGAACATGTGAGGACATTAATCAAAAAATTGAAGCTGAAGTGATACTAAACCTTGAAACATGACAAAAACATTCCAGTAAATCCACCAAGGACTGGCTGAAAAGTAAAAAAAAAAGATCATTCTGGAATGTCATGTCAAAGACCATGTTATTGAGATCCTGTGTGATGATTTAAAACAGACTGTGAATGCAAGAAACCCTTCACACACACAGCTGAAAGAATTCTGCATTGAGGAGTGGCGGAAACTTTCTTCAATCTGATGTCAGAAACTGGTAGATGGCTACAAGAAACGTGTCATTGAGGTTATTTCAACCAAAGGAACTTTATATAATTGGTGCTCTTTCTGTGTCAAAATGGATTTCCTTTTGGTTCTCCAGTTCCCTCATACCTCAGAAAAACATGGTTGTACTTGCTATAGTAAAAAGTTGCTAGGTGTGAACAAACTACAGACCGACTTTTAGTTGTTACGCCTTAGTATGCTTTCGAAGTGTGCTTATTATTTTTGTGACTGTCACTGGTGGCTGGGTGTCTTTCGGTGTCTGTTTCTAGTTTCAGCCCTTCCAATTATGTCACGTTTCCGCCTGTACGTCATTGGATCATCACATGACACGCTATGCCCCGCCTCTTTCTCGTGCTATTGGCTGGATAGGAATTTCAGGTGGACATTTAAACCACGTCAGCAAGAGTGACAGAGAGAGAGAAAAAAGCCGGTTTTGAATGGTTGTATGCTGTGGCTTGCGTGCCGTATTACCTCGTTGTGCAAAGCACTGTGTATTGTAGAACTTGTCTGTTGACTTGGTTATTTTGTGTTTTCTGCCTCGTTGTGTGTGCGTCCTGTTGTATGTGTTTCCATGTAGATTTTGTAAATATGGTTATATGTAGATATTGTAAATACACCCTGTTCGGTGGTTTGTAGGAAGTCGGTGCCAGTTTGGTTATTCTGTTTATTATTGTTTTTTGGCTAGATAGGGAGCGATGGAAGGACATGTATTTTCTTTTCTTTTCTTTGGATCAGGTTAACTAAGTGGTATTTGTTGAGTTAGAGGGAGTTTTATTTATTATTTTGGCCTTTCCGACTTCTGAAGCTGTCACCACCTAAAAAAATGAATAAATCCAAGAAGTGAATCTGTCGTGCTATCCATCCATCCATCCATCCATCTTCTGCCGCTTATCTGGGACCGGGTCGCGGGGGCAGCAGTCTAAGCAGGGATGCCCAGACTTCCCTCTCCCCAGACACTGCCTCCAGCTCTTCCGGGGGAATACCGAGGCGTTCCCAGGCCAGCCGAGAGACATAGTCCCTCCAGCGTGTCCTAGGTCTTCCCCGGGGCCTCCTCCCGGTTGGACATGCCTGGAAAACCTCCCCAGGGAGGCGTCCAGGAGGCATCCCGAACAGATGCCCGAGCCACCTCAGCTGACTCCTCTCGATGTGGAGGAGCAGCGGCTCTACTTTGAGCTCCTCCCGAGTGACCGAGCTCCTCACCCTATCTCTAAGGGAGCACCCAGCCACCCTACGGAGGAAACTCATTTCGGCCGCCTGTAGTGCTACGTTTTGTTTATTTTTTTAGGTGGTGACGGCTTCAGAAGTTTCAGACCTAGACCAGACCTGGCTTCAGACCTAGACCAGGTCGTAACAGAATGGTCTGTGATGTGAAGATTTCAGTATCTGGCTCCATTGGTGGTGTACCGTAGTGACCCTATGCTCGGACATTAAAAGTTTTGTTAAACCCTGGATTTTCCTCCTCTCATCCCTGCAATAGAATCTCATCAGGAATCCAGCTCAGTGTTGACAACTAGGTTTTATAAAATCATTTAAATAAGCCTCTTTATTTAGGACCCTGACTGCGATGTTTCAATGAATGTAAACCAGCTTCAGCAGCTGTATATAAAAATGCTGTCTGAACATTATTTTTTAATATTCATCAAGGCGCTTGAAATGCAGCCGAAAATTTGTTTATACCCAAACAAAATTCTGCAGACAAAAGTTTTAACATTTTGACTCTCTTATACATAATATTTAACAATTAATTTTCCAGCCAATCATTCAGTGATACTGTGGTTTATTGGTTAGGATTCTGTGCTTTCACTGGAACAGGCCATGTTTGATTCCTGGACAGTGAGTGTTGTGAGGTGGCTCTTTGGGCTACTGCTTGGAAAGCTCAAATCTCAGAAATATCATGCTGCCAATGCTAAATCCTTGAATAAGACACTTAACCCTCAATTACTAGTAAGTCATTTTGGAAAGACCTGTAAACCAAATGAATAAATGTAATCATAACAAATAAATTAATACAATTTAACTGAGAAACTCTATTAATACTGTAGAACAACACCCCCTTTGAAAAAAAAACAGCAAAATAAAACAACAAAATAACAGATTGACTACATAATGCGAGAACAAAAGTGGAATAAAAAGGCAATGGAAAGTTGCATGCCTGCCAAAGAGAACCAGTGATCAGCTGCTGCTTTTCACCTTGTGTGTGAAGCTGTGAGTGTAAGCTGTCTGTGTCAGTAATCAAATTTTGCTTTAAAAACATAAAGCTGTGATTCTTATCACACTTGCTAAAAGTAGCAAATGGCATACATTCAGGTGTTTTTCCTGAGAACCACCATCATCATTATGCCCAAGTACTGTCTTTATAATGCACTGAGCAAACTCTTTCTTCACATATCCAAGCTTTGGAAATTGATGTCAGAGCACAGAAGCAGAGAGGTTTAAGGGCCTTGCTCATGGGCTCACCAACTGCAGCACGACAGTGTTAAGGCTTGAAATCTGACCTTCCAATCAACAAACCAGAAGCTAAATCACTTGAGCAACTACTGCCCTACTAATACACTGGCAAAACAGGCAAAAAAGTAAAACAAGCAGGGCAGCAGTACAACATGACCATTGAGATCCACTCTACTGGTTGGTGGTTTTGGTTCAGCAGCTTGCCATTTCAAACACTGCTGTAAATAATGGGCTATGTTAGCTGTTCTTAACTGCTAGCAAAACAAATAAAAACTGAAACCAAAGATTTAAAGAACAAAGCAAGTGACTGCCTCTATTCCATTTGCATGTTGAATTTAACATAGAAAAATAAATAAATAAAAGATTAAACAAACCAACTCTTGACTCTACGCAGAAACTCCAGCAAAATCCATCTAATACCATCTGCCGATGCAGCGTACAGCTTTTCTGCTAGCGTGCACTGAGCGGATAAAAGCAGAGGATGAGAAAGGAGTTGAAAGGATCCTGAGGGCTGCTGGAGGTAAACACTAGCTGACAGGGTGGCTTTAACCCTGTATCCTACTGAAGCATGCCCCTTTGGCATAGCAGCTTCTGTCTGATGTCTTTTCACCCGGAGAGTGCGTCTGACTCCACAGTATGAATGCAACCCACACGGCAGGCTCAGAGTGAGGCGTGGTGTATGGTGTAGACACACGCTGGCCCACTAATCCCGCACTCAGCAGTCAGCCACACACTGGATAAGGGTCAAATGAAACTTGGCCTGGTCATGCAGACTTGTATTGGGTAGACTCAGGGAAGCGTGTTGGCAATGTACCCTTCTACTTAGAGGCATCTGTCTGTGTGGACTGGGCAAGTGTGTGTGTGTGTTGTCTAATTTGAGAGAGAAGTACAATAAGATAGAAAAAAGTATAATATTTGATTTTTCTATTGGATGTTATTTCTGTCATCTTCACTTCCCCTCAGATCAATAAACTGGGCTCTTTGTTTTGCTCTTTGCAGGATCACACCACTATAATCTGTAAAAGGCTACTTATAATAGGTTTACTTTGGTATTGCTCAGAAAAATACAACTTAGTGATTTCACTTTGTATACATCACCTCAATCTAATTTCAGCAAGTAATAAAATCATCTTTGTCAGCAACAAAATAGTGTCTAGATTATAAAAGTGTATGTGTGAAATAGATATGCATTTAAAAAATCCTGTGCTTGCTGACACCTTGGACAGTGTCTGACGTTTCAGACACTCAATGGACTCCTAGAGTGTTTAGTCTGCATATTACTCTTAGCTCCCTGAAGGCTCTGCATATATAAAAGCGCACAATTTTACACTACATGTTATTTGCTGAGGTCACTTAATTCTGGAGTCTGATTTTTCCTGCTACGAGGGACAGTCCTAACCAAGTCATAGAGACTGTGAAATATTTTAGTGCTCCTATTAAAAATGGTCCAATAGAGATGTTCAAAGCAGTCTGTATTGCATTGTGGTCACTGAAATAGAAAAGAAAAGAGCAATAGCCAATTGTTCCACCATTAAAGGTTCATTTTTAGCAGCCGAGTGACTCAGCAAGCCATCGTCTGTCCCTCATTGGCCCAATTTTAATGGTTCCACACACTACTGTTAATGCATGGCACTGACATGCATATTGAAGAATCTCTTCCCCCAAATGACTCTGTAAACAAGATGTGAGGGCAGCACTGGTAACATAATTTGCAGGAATAAGTGTCAGGCTGCAGTTATTGCGTTATTTAGTGCGCCATAAAGCGCCAGGCTATTGATTTGAGAGGCGAAGCGGTTCCACAGTTATTTCTGTCATTGCCACTCTCATTAAACTGATATATTAGGCTCTGTGTTTCCCCTTCTGCCTTTCTGTGCCTCTGAGCAGACCCCATTCTCGTGCTTTATTTCTTTCTGTCCTTTCTTTTTGTGCTCTTATCCTTTTCATGGTGTATCACAGCCATCTATTAGATTACATGTTATTATTTTTATATGTTATCGCATCCGATAGATATTTTATGACTTACAACATAAATTTCATACAACATACGTTTATGGTTCAGCCCTGAAACAAATAACCTATCAGACTGCAACACCTAACCATGAGCAAGGCTAAGAAGCCAAGACACAGAGCAGATGACAAAAAAAAATAAAATAATGAATTTAAATAGTCTAGTGGCAGAACAGAGCGCATTGTGTTTACATAGACTCAGAGCTGTTAATTCTTTATAAATCTATACTGCTTTCTGAGCTAGTTCCCTGTACACAGCAGGTTGGCTAGCTCTGCCAGGCTTACAGCAGAGCCTGTGATGGCAGCGTACCAGACATTATTGCTCAGGCTGCCGCACCGACTGCATCCATTCGGCGCACACTACACCGAAATCCCATGTCCACTGCAAATATGATTTCAGTAAGCAAGTAATAATTGATCTTTGACAGTCAACCTGAGGATAACCTTATGTGCAGTCTGAAAATAACAACAAATGCGCAGGATAAAAAAAAAAATTAACCCTAAAAATGCATCAGACTCTTTAAATGGCAAATGCTATAATTAATTCATTGTTAGAATAATCCTTCACACATAAATAATTATTACTATTAACTTTGTGGACTTCTTATAAAAATCCGGACAGAAAGGGAACGAAAGGATGAGCAGTGCATGTTATCTAGAAATGGAGAAATAGGTGGGTGTGTTGATCGATATTTCGAGGAGTCCAGACTGTCACTCAGCCTGATCTCTCACAGGAGGCTGTGAGAGGAGATCAACCACTCAGATTAACATCTCCTGTTCCATCTCGTGAAAACAGACTCAGTCCTCTGACTGTCTCCAAGTCTCTCACACCTCAACCATTTATAATGAGCCGATGATAATGGAAATGAGAAAATAAAGGACACGCTGCGTACTGACGGATAACTGCTGTATGTTCAAGAAAATGGATCACTTTTTTTAAAATGAATAAATTATTTAGAAACTGCCCACACAGTTTTATAGAAAAATTACACCTGTTAAATACTTTATCAGGAGCAAGCTTTTAAGTGACTAATGATGATTTATTGTGTAAGGTAATGCAAATGTCAAGAGCTTAATTTCAGCATGTTAGCTAATTGGTGCTTCTTTTTATGGCATGTTATATACACTGTTTTATTTCATCATAATTAAAAACACAATGAAAACAAAGATATTTGCTATTAAAGAGTGAATGCTTTTTGATGAACAAAGACAAGAAATATAAACACAAGAAAATATCTGATCACATTTGACTTCCTGATTACTCAAAATTGATAAGACAATGTATTATTTGTGCATATAAGTATATCGGAATTGTGCACTGATGAGGAGGCACATGAGTTACCTGTGGGTTTGCCTTTAGTTTCTGGTTGACAAAGCAATGATGAGGATCAGGAGAACCATAACGAATACTCCACCTATTAGTAAGTAGCATTTCCTTTTTCTCAGCTGCTTCTGTGGACACAAACATGAGAAGAGATGATAAGAGATATTTGCTGTCAACAATTTTTAATAAGTAATTAACATCTACCAGTTGCCATATTGACAATAAAGAAAAGGCAGATTGTCATTAGTAATAATAGATTCAGTGTACATGAATAATCATCCACTAATAAAATAATTAATACTTAATAATGAGATACAGTAAGGCATGCACTAATCACAAACTAATAAAAAGCTAACTTAAACTATAACCTGAGTCTTATGAATTCATGTGTGAATAACGACCACCTTAAGTAAAGATTAGTACATGTTTGTTGATTGAGGTTTTACCGAGCACATAGTGGTAAACTAAATCAAACATCCACTGAAAAACAGTCTGATTAGAAAATGGTAAAATGTTACTACATTCATTTCAGTCTTGTAGTTAAAGGAGCAGTGTCCTGGACCCGAGTCACCCACAGCATGCGTTAATACTACAGTGGGTTTTAAAGAGAAATGGGTTGAGATTAAATGATTGGTGTTTTTTTACTTGCATGTCTTTCTATCTTCAATAAGGAAGATCATTGTAAATTATTAAAATAATACACAGCCATCCAATGATGTTTGTGTGCACAGCTCCATATGAGAAATTTAAAATGCTGCACATTTAATTCATATATTTTTAGATTTATTTAATTTACCTCTACTTGTTAATTTATATGTTGCCTAAAATGCATGGTTAACATACTTCAATTTATATTTTTGTATAAATTCATAAAACCCACATCGTATTTAAGGTCAGCACTTTAAGAGATTGTGATTAGTACATGCATTAATTCATAATAAGTTCATATTTAAGTAAATATTAAATCAGGTGTTTTGTATATTGCATAATTATTCATGTATTGTAATTGTAAAGTGTTATCAATGAAACCCTTCTGAGATTTATTGTCAGGTGTGATTTTTTGCTTTCCTGGTAAAGGACCATAAAGCTTGTGTTAGTCAGACAAATCTTTATTTTAAATCACAGAATACAATTTAGATAATTATGCAATGTATAACAATTTCGTACCATCGTTCTTAGTTTTCGATTAGTTCAGTTCAACATCCTTGTCATCTCATACATCCTAAGAAAGTGTTTCTCAAGGTGTTTTTTTTGGATAGATAAAGATTCTTAGCTTCTTTAACAGGTTCTACTTGGCATGGTTTCTGAAAGACACACCCTTTTGGTTTTTATGGGTTTTCGAAAACTTGTTTGTAGACATTTTCCATATAGCTTTAAAATCTAACAAATATAAGTATGAGTAAACTCAGACAACAAACGTATTAGTGTGTTAGCGTATAGGTAGATGACAAATGAATGTAAAACTATATAAATGTAAACTGCTTTTTTTCCCCTTACATTTCACACTAATGTACAAACATCATGGCTGTTGAATTTATGATTCCAACCGCAACACCTATTACCTATTTCAATACACATATCACTTTAGTCATTTTTCTTCTGTTTAACACTAGCCAATTGAACAGTCTTTGTAAAACTACTGTCCTCTGTACCCTTCTTTCAACATCACTTAGATCTTGTTCTGTTGATCCACAATCGAGGTCAACTGGGTCTGTTTAGCATTTTTATACATGTCACAGTGCACTGTAAGTGTTAATTGCTTAAAATTCCCATGCATTGTGCTTGTCTGGATAGATCCTGTTCCTCTGCATTTTTTTAAAGATTAATCCTGTCTTGTTAAAGATTGATCCTGACAATTCTTGTCTGTAATAGTCAGCAACACGTCTGCAACATTACAGTGAAGCGGAATGAAAAATATTTGAAGCTTGGTTGTTTTATCATCACAATCCCACATAAACATGAACCTCAATATGCTTTGTATATTGACACAAACTGAACTTTAAAACTTTGTTCATGGTGTGTCCCGTGTCATAAAACAAATTCAAATTCAGTGATGTTTACAGAGCCAGTTCTGTATTTTGTAACACATTCTGGTCTTGACACATCCTTTGCCTCTGATAAGTGATTACATGATGGAATTTCATGTATTTCTAGAATGCCACAAGTGCTATTTGGCATTATATTCCTTAGTAGTTCTTTTGAACACCCCATGCATTTCCCCTCTTCCCCATTACTTTTGTCATGTTTATAAATTAAGCCAGAAATCCAAATAGATAAATACAAAAATTGGGAAGTGCATTTAAGTGCTGAGTAGATTCATTTAAATATATATTTTCAAACTTGACATCCGCAGGCTGCACCAATGTTTGGGAGTACAGAACTTATGATGCTTTGAAATGCTTTTCTTTTTCACTTTTTTTCCATTCGTTTTTTCACTACAAAACGGTTGAGAGCAGCAGTGTTAGACCAGAGCTGGGCTTGGAGTCTTTAAATCCTGACTCGCTTCAAAGCACGGAGCACAATTCATCTTCTTATCTGAGACTGGAAACAGGCTTTCTATGTGGAAAGAGAGAGAGAGGCAAAGCGAGGGTGAGGGGAGTGGAGGGGAGGCAAAAAACTGCTGTCGAGTAATTTTCCATTTAAACGTTCCACTCTACAACAATTTGCATAAGCAGCCCTGCGTCTGTGATAAGAAGATTGGTAATTTTCAAAGGCTCTGTGGGGATTGAGAATTAAAAGCCGCTCTCTGCTATCTTCTCTCTTGCAGCTGGTCACCACAGATTCTGCAGCTTCTTTCTTAAACTTTCTACTCTCCCTCTCTTTCGGTCTCACCCTCTCTCTCTCTCTCTCTCTCTCTCTCTCTCTCTCTCTATCTCAGTAGACTCCCTGTGGCATTCTCATTCTGTGTCATCCTGGCTTCCACTGCCTTTTAGGGAAAACAGCAAAATAAAAAAGTGAATAAGGTGAAGAGGTACAAAGAAGAGCTTTCGACAACAAAAGCACTGTTATTCTATTTTAGAGTGATTTTCCTGACTGTGCTGAGGATGGAGAGGAGAAGTATAGATGTATATATAATTAAGACATTTGTATATAGCCTTTAACAGAAAGCAAACTTCATTAATAAGCAGGTAAAGGCTTGATTTGAGTTAACAAAGGATGCCATTTGTAAACTTACAGCCTTATAGATAGATAATAAATAATAGATTAGCCAGATCCCTATTTATCAGATAATGATTGTTTTTAAAATCATTGTTGTGATTATCTCTAAAATGTGCTATATTACTATAATTAGTGGATAGGCAAAATAACCATGCTGCCAGACTTTCATGCATTCATGCAACTGGTATTTGAATCTTTAGAGAGCTATATATAGGATCTAGTTATGTGCTAACAGACATTGCACTGACCATCTCAGGAACCATGTGTCTGAACTGGACATCTTCTGTGCAGAAAAGTCTATGCTAACATCACATGTTCAGACTTCAATGGCCAGTCATCCTTCTTGCCCCTTATCATTGGAAAATGTGGAAGCTATTTCTAGCTGTCTGATGGATTCTGATTTGCCATGTTCAACTCTGGTCACAGCAGTGTCTGTGGAATGGTCTAGGTTGGTGCCTGTCAGGCTCTAAGTTATCCATGGCAGCAGCTTTAAAGGCAATGGTAGCACAAGGCAGCCACCCTATCAGTCATATGTATGGCAGATATTATTATGCTTGTTTATCAGATTCAACCCAGATGTCGCATCTGTTGAGGATACTAGGACTGATGACAGCAGTCACAGCAGTGGAACTATGAGATTTTCTGAATTTTTCAGCTTACGGCTGGTAAACAACAAACATAGTGTCCCATTGGAGACAGACACCTGTAGGCTAAGCTACTGATGTGATCCCACATGGGCAGACTCAACAAACCTCACTGGATGTGGTCCATCTGGGCATAGTTTATCCTACCAGTTCTGAGAGATTGCCACGTTATTCCACTCACAAACAACAGTGTGATTGTGAGCTTCTTCATCCCTGAGAAAGTTGTTGCAAGCCACAGACCGATCTATTTTCCATTGCCACATCAACCAGTTGTGGTTTTATTGTCAGAACTGGACAGAAAACTAGCTCATGATGCCCAAGCTCATAACTGGCCTCATAAAGTGTTTTACTCCTCTACAGGTTGTAGAGATTTCAGCAACTAGACCACATAGACCTGCTTGTGGACTGAACATGGCTTAGAAGTCCTTTGTTTTCGCTTGCTTTTTTACTAGTTGTCAAAACTCACTGTTGGCTTCCTTCCTGAACCAATGAGCTCCGCCCATAATCGGAGCAATGAGATTTTGTACTCTCAGACAGGTCACCTGTTAAGGACTCTGACTGAGCAAATTCAGGAATAGTTTTTGAGAACACAGTCCCATTTTGTATCATGTATTTTTGTTTATATTCATGTTTACGTGTCTTTGCCTTGCCTAGCCTCAATCCTGTTCCCACCTCTGCACACCTGTTCCTTTTGTTTCTCTAATTATTTGTCCTATTTATACCTGTTGTCTGAGTCCTTGTCTTTCGTCTCCCTTGTTTGTTTTTTTGTTTTTTGTTTTCATGCTTTTGATTTTCGTGTTTGTAATTTTTCTGTAGTTCTGTTGTTTTAAATAAATCCCTCTGTTTTGCCACTATGCATGGGTCTGATTTTGTTCCTGTGGTGGTATCTGTTTCCTGACAGTTGTTGATTTTCATTAACAAAAAAATATTATTTTGGATTCATCTGACTGCTACACTTTCAGCAAGTGTTTTGCCAGCAAAAAATTTCATGCAACCTTTAAAGAGGTGGTGGCTAATGGTTCCATTTGCAATTGCTAGACAGTGAGAACCATAGACAAAATAATACTGTATATTCTTTAATGGTGGCATTTTACCAGAACTCTAGATAAAATTATATTATTAAGTAGACAGAATCATTTCTGCTATATATTGTATTAAAAATGTTGAATTATTCTGTGCAATCTTCGTAAAAGAAATTTTTTTTATGTACATTTTGCCATCATAAAACATAGATTCAGTCTCAGTATGGAAAGCTATTTACCTTGTGTGACATGAAAAATGTCTTTATAATACCATAATAATGCAGAAGGATGATTACTGACATAACATTATTCTGCCTGTATCTTATCTGCTTGGAAAATTGGAAGTCTGTATAATAAGTAGCATTTGCAGTGACACTGCTTGGCATGTAATCGGCTTAGGTGAAATTTGCATAAGCATTCAGTCCCAGTTGAGCTGATGTGGTGTAGCAAATAAACATGGGCTTGTGGTCCTGTTCTGCACTGCAGATGTGCATGACATAGTTGGACACATTGCTGTGACTATTCAAATTCCACTGTGCTGCATCATTGTGCATGTCTGACTACCCTGTACAGATTTTTTCTTTATGTAGAAATGACTTACAATTTGAGTTAAATAGCAATTATAGTATTATACATAGTACAATTACTATAATAGCAGAACATGATTTTATAGGAAAGAAAGGTATATAAAAATAAAAAATTATTTATTAATTTCCCTAATTTAGGTATACATTCCCATCATCATATGTGGAGACTCATATATACATATTTATTTACTCCAAGGCTTTAATATATAAAATAAAAGGTTTTATTCCGATCTCAAGTCATTTATCAATACAGAATTATAGTGTATGGTTGTAAAAATGCTTGTTAAGCAGAAAATATCAACAAAATTATAATAATAATAATAATAATAATAATAATAATAATAATTATTATTATTATTATTATTATTATTACTCACTCACTCACTCACTCATTTTCTACCGCTTATCCGAACTACCTCGGGTCACGGGGAGCCTGTGCCTATCTCAGTCATCGGGCATCAAGGCAGGATACACCCTGGACGGAGTGCCAACCCATCGCAGGGCACACACACACTCTCATTCACTCACACAATCACATACGGACAATTTTCCAGAGATGCCAATCAACCTACCATGCATGTCTTTGGACCGGGGGAGGAAACCGGAGTACCCGGAGGAAACCCCCGAGGCACGGGGAGAACATGCAAACTCCACACACACAAGGCGGAGGCGGGAATCGAACCCTGACCCTGGAGGTGTGAGGCGAATGTGCTAACCACTAAATTATTATTATTATTATAATCAGCAGTAGTAGAAGTGACTCATAACTATATAATATGTTAGGTCAGGATGAAATTAATAACAAAGCCTCAAACAATTTTAGTTATTACAGGTTATTACACTTAAACAGCTGAATATTAACACTATATAGTCATCCAGCATGCAATCAAGCAGCTTGCTCTAAGCAAGTTTTAGAGTTTTAGACACACCTTGGTTCAATACTGTTCCCTGTAATGGTGTGTGAGGTGCACACAGAAGAGCTAATATCATTAATCAAGGTTGGCAGGTTTCAGTTAAATTTCCATCCCAACTACTTGGCACATTTTTATAAGAATGTAATCCTTACAACCCTGTCATTAACTGCACTGTCCACTGCTTCATCTCCATTGACAGCGTTCATAGAGCGAGTATGGGCCAGCATGATCACTGCCCCATGGGGTTTCTATTAGTGCTTGTTACAGTTCCCATTCCCAGTGGGGCAGTGAGTATGCCCTTACATTCTTACACATAGGGAGGAGAGAAAATCAAAGTCAAAGTTCTATCTTTCAAATGGAATTTTTAAATTTTGGAATAGTTGGTCATTCAGGTGATTTGTTTTTCAACTGAATTTAAAATATCTGGCAAAGTAAATCATCATGATTACTGATGAGCAACAATTATTCAAAAACTCTGTAGATACTCTATTACTACAATATGTAGTAGTACTATGTAGTAATATGTGTAGTACTTCTACCACTATTTCTATTCTACGTACAACTATTTGCACTATTACTGGCACTAATTCTAGGAGTACTATATAGTACTATCTATCTATTTTTCTATTGATCGATTAAATGATCATTTAGTAGATAGATAGACAGACAGATAGGTAGACAGACAGACAGACAGACAGACAGACAGACAGACAGACAGACAGATAGATAGATAGATAGATAGATAGATAGATAGATAGATAGATAGATAGATAGATAGATAGATAGATAGATAGACACACAGACAGACAGTGAGATATATAGATAGACACACAGACAGATAAACAGACAGACAGACAGCAGATACTGTAGATAGATAGATAGATAGATAGATAGATAGATAGATAGATAGATAGATAGATAGATAGATAGATAGATAGATAGATAGATAGGTGTGTATGTGTGCATGTGTGTGTGTGTGTGTGTGTGTGTGAGAGAGAGAGAGAGAGAGAGAGAGAGAGAGAGAGAGAGAGAGAGAGAGAGAGAGAGACAGAGAGAGAGATACAGATACAGACAGAGTGACAAAGAGACACAGAGATAGAACTGTTTGAAGCAGTTTGGGCTGAATACAATCAATGTGCTCAAAACAGCATGCAGCTCGTACAGAATAGGAGGAATGAAGAATGAAGAGAGAACAGAACCCAAATCCAGAACTCACTATCAAATGTTCCAGCACAGAATATTATCCAACCACACACACTACACATAAATATAATACGTTTGTCAAAATAAAGAAAGCAATGTTCATAATTGATGCCTGAAGTGTTCCACAGTGAACTGTTTCACAGACTGCTTACTTCAGTTCAAGTTTTGCACACAGCTCCACTGTGTTAATGAACAATACTCTTTAATTCTGCTCACTTGAGCTCTGATTGTACTGATGCATCATCACTCCTCTATTTAGCTTTAAAACAGAAGTGATAAGCAGTGGATGTATTATAGATTCAATTTATTTCCGGTGTGTATTCAACATGTTAGACTACAGACAGAAAATGTCTTGTCTTTTTTAATTGGCTATCACATACAATGAATGTATAGAGACTTAGGAGAGATGCTCGAGGGAAATGTATGCGTGTTCAGAGTTACCAGCACCCCCTCCTTTTCCTCTGGGTGCGGCTAGCGGGACTGGTGAAGTGCTAAATTGCTCTGTGTGAGTTTGGTCACGGCTGAACTCTCAGTGAGATAATGAAATGACAATTAATCCAAAAGCTGTTGCCATTCACTCATTTGCCCCCTCACTTGTTCACTTCTAAAAGGAGAAAGGAATGGAAAGAAAAAGTGGTGAGGCAGCAAGAGCAGATATTTGCATTTAGCCCAGGATAAATGGACACTGGTATATAAAAAATAACATACAGTGTCAAAAAGTGCTAAATGCAGGGGTGCCAATAATTCTGTGTTTTTTGTGCATTTTCTTTAGACTAATTTATTTAAACTTTTATGAAGTGTATAATAAATTGACTTTAATTAATGGTTAGATTGTACAAATATATTTATTTAGTTGCACATTTGAAAAAAAAAGATGAAAAATTATATTATTATTATTATTATTATTATTATTATTATTATTATTATTGTTGTTGTTGTTGTTGTTGTTGTTATTAAAATCAAAATAATTATTATGATAAACATAAAAATAAAAAATATGATTATTATTCAAATAAAAATAACATTATTAAAATAAAATGAACAGCAACAGCAACAACAACAACAAAAAGAAGAAGAAGAAGAAGAAGAAGAAGAAGAAGAAGAAGAAGAAGAAGAAGAAGAAGAAGTCCATTCTCTCTCCCTGGTTTTAGTTACAAACAAATGATCGTTTCCTAATTTTAATATAAAGATGACTTTGTGTTTGACTACTAATGACATCAGAAATAAAAAAATATATAGATTAGTTTATAAACTAGAAAATATATTGACTAGAATGCAGCAGTCGTACTGTGCTGTTTCACTAAGAAGTCATAAATAAAACCAAAATCATGAGAAAGGCAAGCCTTCTTTTAATGACAAAAATAACACACATAAAATGTTAAAGAAACAAATTAATAGAACAGAAAAGGGAATGCAAAAGTAAAAGAAGCACATTATGTGTAATAGAGTTACTGTACTTTTTATACTTTTTTCTCATAAGAGTTAAAAAGTAAAAATGGATACAGTACCAGTGCATATTAATGTTCATTTTTAATTAAACAACTTATATAATGCACAATTAACTTTTCAAATAATCTGATGCTTAAAGCTAAAAATGAAGTATGAAAATCATGCAGCTATATACATTTCAGGTAATGGATTGCTGTAATGGCCAAAATGTATTCCCAAAACTATAGATTAATGAACAACAGAAGGTCGAAATGAATTAGTTAGTTTTTTGCTAACAAATAGCTGTCATTAGTTATACAACACACACATGCTCCTAAAAATTCTGGGAACATAAATTAGGTACAAGGCTCATTCAAAACCCTGAGGCTCAACAAATGAGGACTTTTCCATTATGCTTATGAGAACTTACAGTATAAGCATGTGATTCTTGCTGATTTGGACACCAGAGCTCAGTTCATAAACATGTAAACATGCTTGACCTTCAACATTAGAGAAAACTTTATCATATTATCATATTCAATGCAAAATGTCATCTTCTTCATTAATGTACTGTCAATGTCCAGTTTTCTTTTTTCCTTTTTTATTTATTTTATTTTATTTATTTATTTATTTTTACAAAATGCAACAAATACCAGCATTTCTATATTTTTTGCATTCCTGTATATTTAATCACTTCATGGACATTTGCATTGTGCTGACAACTACATTTGCCAGAACATGGGTCCAAACATGGCTGCTGTAAACTACAATCCCCGGCTCCAACCCCACCCACACACCCACACACACACACCCACACACACACACACACACACACACACACACACATATACTGTACACACACCTGTTGCTAATCACACACCCACACGCAAAGCTTAAAAAAGACATCCATTCACAAACTTTGCGAAGTAAATGCTCCACATTGCCTACAATGGTTGTTTCTATGCTTTTATTTGACTCTGTTTCCTGTTATTTTTATTCAGATTTTTTCTGCAATATCCTTTTTGCTGATCACCTACACCGGTTTCTGCCCATAAATTTGACTTGACTTTGACTGTATATTTTTTTTGGATAATTTGCTTTGATTTTTCCTATTAAAACTCTTTTACTCTGAAGATACTAATCTAAAAAAACCTTCTAAAACCTGAATTCCTTTGTGCTTATTTATTCATTCATTCACTGACCAATTTATCCTGGTCAGTGTCTTAGCAGTTCCAGAGCCAGTGTTGCAGAAATATTGGTTGCAAGACAGGAATACACTCTGTTAGGGAATACCAGTACATCACAGGGCATTACACACACACACACACACACACACACACACACACACACAAAGAAGCCAATCCACCTACTGGCATCTATTTAGAAGATAGGAGTACATTGGAAGAATATTATAAAACTAGTACAGTAAATTACAACTTCGCCCTCTGAACTTCAGTCTGCTCTGTTATCATTGTATCATCTTACTGCATGTAAGTAAATTATCATCGAAAAAAATTAAAGACAAATTATACCTGGTGATGGCTGGCCTTAGCAAGCTCCTGGTTAGCAGATTCCACATGTGAGGAGGTTGTCTGAATGTATTCCTCAATGCTGTCTGTAAAAAAAAAAAAAGAAAAAAACATACCAACAGATTTATTATCCATTTTTAGTGCATTACAGCAATTAGTGGGGAAACTAACTTGGTTGTTAAGATCAACATGGTACTGTTTTGCATTGTTCAGTTTATTCCTTCAGGTGGTGAAATTTGTCACACATTTATATCCGTCAGGCACATTTGATACATGACTATAATAAAGACATGCTCATACACCTAATACTATTTGGAAATGCTGCATTTCTTCTTCACATGCCTTGCAGACACATGTGAAGGATACAGCACACAGCAGGTTAAGCTTAATGGTAAATGGATGAAAGGTGAATTTCTAAAACTTCTTAACTTGTCATATGATCAAAACCAATGATACACTCTTCTTACCATATGGTGTAATACAAATTAAAAAATTAAGAGACATATGTATAGTCTCTTAAAATGTAATACCATTTGAAGCTCATAAATTTGGCATATGACCTCTGGTTATGCGACGTCTGGAAAATAATTAACAGATAATCAAAAAAACTAATTTTATATCTGTGTTTTAATTTTTAGGGCCAAAAACGGCAGAATCACAAATGTTGGTTCACTATGTTTGGCATGAAATAACGGTTTCTCCATGTAGTGCACTATATGTCTAACAGAAAGTTACTGATATTCAGATAGATAATTCAACATTGGAACACTGAGATTTTCTACAGGATAAAGAAAAGATACATTTTTCCAAAGCACTTCCATTAATGATAGGGTTAATACTGTAGGTCCAGACTTAAACATTTGATCCACCAACACAGACCAGTACTTTCTTTATTCTAACCTTTTACAAAGCACTTCATTTTTATCATCCTTTAAAAGAAAGAATTAAAGCGACTTCAAACATTTTCTAGAGTGCAGAAGACTACAACCGAGTGTGTAATGCTTTATTTTGTGTTGCACATTGCACTGATTTGAAATAAGGTTTCCATCGCATTAATATCGGCATCTGATATATTTCAAGATTAAATTTGATCATGACATTTAAATTTAATGTTTGTGAAATATCGGTGCCCTTTTAAATGATGATGTCACTATACAAAAAGGGAAACAAAAATGGCTTGATGTCTTGGAAATTTAAGTCTACCTGATGAAAATAGACGAGAAATGCACAAAAGCCGGGTTGTGCTCTTGCTTTCTTAATTTACGAGAAAGGCATCTATTTATTAGTTTTGAATAATCCAAATGAGTTGTCTTGTACCAATGCACATGTACTTATTCTACCAAGTGAGAACATTGATTCAAATGCAAACTCAATTCCCTTCCCAATTAAAAACAAATGTGTGGTTCAGCACACATGGGGGCACAACTAAGGCAGAAGTGAATGAGTTACAGCAGGGTTAAAGCAGTGCAGGCTCGGCAGCAGCAAACGCTCAGACTTCACCTCCGCCTGGCTGCTAGAACTAATGATGTTTTGTTTATCTTTTCTGATTTGATTTGGTTGTGTTCTCTGTTGCTGCCTTGCTAAGGAGAGATACAGTGACATACAGGGAGAACATACAGTCAAACAGACTGAGAATCATAGGCTTTTATTTGGTATTTTATCCAGATGTTAAACAATAACAGTTACTATCCCTTTATTCAATTATTGCCCAGTTTAGACACTCTACAGATTATCTATAATCTGTCATTTAGAAGCCTATCAACGGATTCTCATTAGCATGTCATATGATGTATATTGATCTTTTAACAATGTGTCATAAAACATATCAATACAGTCCACACATACTGGAGGTTAAGATTGCAAAAGGAGAGTGTACTAGATGTGCAGAATAAACTCAATTCTGTGCCCAGGTGCCTGCTTATATAATCAGTTTTTTTTTGTTTTGTTTTTAAGCCATGCACTCAGTTCATTAATCAGTGTGAATATGGGAAATAAAATAATCTGTGAAAGCCTGTGAAAGCTCTTTCCTGCCTCAATGAGTTGCCTTCGTGTAAATAATAAGCATAAATGCATGTGAATGGCCACCACAAGCTTCGACAGGGGATCTACTAATGAAGTCACAATGTCTCTGAACTATAGCAACTTAACATATATGTACCTTAGCTGGAGAAAACGTCTTAATTATAGTCAAATGTATTTAGTATTTCCTCGAATTATTATAAACCGAATATAAGATTATTAGATCTATTTCTGACAGTCCAGCTTATTTATAGTAATAAATGTTTAAAATTAGCAAAGGTATCTGGCGATAGAGCAAACATTGCTAAGATTGCCAAAAGTAACACATACAGTGTATTTATTTAAACACTATATGGTCAGAGGTTGACCGCCTCTGTGGACACCTGACCATCAAACAAATGTGTTTGTTGAAGATGCTATTCCAGTTTTAGTCTCACTTTGTCTTTAGTTTACCCTCCATGCTTCCAGGAAAGCTTTTCACTGGCTGTAGGAATTTTTGTAGGAAGTTCAAGCACTGATTTCAGTCTGTCTGGGGTGCAGTCAGCATTCCAGTTCATGACAACTTTGTTGGATGGTTGAGATTAGGTCTCTGTACAGGCATCTTCAGTTCTTCTGAACACACCTTGACAAACCATGTCTTCCTGGACCTCATATGGGCATTGCCTGTCAGAACGTGTTTTGACATCTTAGTTCCAGTGAAGGCAAATCTTAACGATACAGCATAAAAATTATTCTATATAGTTAGTTGTGTGCTTCTACTTTTTTGGCAACAGTTTAAGGGAAGAATCACATATAGGTGTCAGGTGTCATACGTTTGGACATATAGTGCATGTTGATTTTTCTAAGCTCGGTTTAATCTGCTGAAATCCTGGGCATGCACTCAGGCTGCAATTTTATATATTCAATTAAAGTTTTTTTTCCAAATTTTTGGAACCATTTTGAACCATTTTGATCTCAACAGCTTTAGTGGTAGACTTTTATTCCTCCCTCTGCTTCATTATACTTTTTTATACTAATTTATCTTTGCTTAGCCTACCCTATGTGGTCTCTCACTAATGCCAGTAATGTCATGAACCTTTAGCATGACAGAGGAGCTTGGTCAAAAGGTCTCAGTAAGTTACATCAAATACAGCATATTTGGAAAGGCAAGAACTGAAATAATCTGGATTTTACATGAGCGTGTGGGTGTGTGTGTGTGTGCAAATGACCAGCCTGACCCTCTTGGATTAAGTACTTCCTTCTATCCCTTTTTTTTATCACTGATCCATCATCCATGACCAATTACTGTACCTGTAAGAAGCCAGCAAAATAAAATGAAGAATGAGGCTCTTAGAACCACGAAAGGAAGATGACACATTGTGCTGTCATATAATCAATCAATATTTCAATAAGCAAGAGTGGAGAATGAGGTGTGGGTTTGATGGATCACCAGACATGTGTGATATGAAGACCCTGCAGGATAGGTGACATCTCACTGTTGTTAGGCTGAGTGCTGTGGGTCATTAGATTGAAGTATGATATTGGGGAATACCATACAAAGTTAAACAAACCTTGTGGTCACAGTGAGCCATGTCTAACACCACTGGGAGCACTGTAGTAAGCAATATTTATTGCAATAGCTATAAACACAGAAAACCATTCACAACATGTTATGTTCACTCTCTTAACCACCTGAATTATTCATATTGCATAGACAATGGCATTTAGCATTATTTATTTCATTGTAGAGCTGACAACTTTGCAAGCATCAAATTATTAAAGGTATGTAATTTGGATGTTAATGATGTTACAAAATATTCACATCTGCTCTCACCTGGTCACCCCTCTATACTTCCCACACTTTTAATGAAGCCTTTTACATGCATAGGCAGAGCGAAATAAAGTTATTAGCTGTGAAAATGTTCATAACACAGGCTACAGAAATGCAATACAATGACTGATGCTTTTTAATTTCCTCAAGCTCAACATCCCCAATTCATTAAGGAATTACAAGAACAAATTCTCCAAATGACTCTAAATAAAATGAGCTCTTATCTGAAAACTCCTCGGGCACTCACTTACACATGCACAAACGTTCATGCATGGTGCAAATGGCTCAAAAATGAGGCAAAACTAATCAAACAAACAATCATTTAGGGAGGCAGCAGGCTAAGTCATAAAACATATGCCTAATTGGCTTGGAGAACCTTTTAATCAGTTAATAAGCATAGTCCATGTGGCTGAGGGCTTATCAGCTGTATCAGCGAAGAGCATATGAAGGTGAACTAGACACCAAGTCGAACACACACACAAATAAGAATATTATTATGTTTTACAAAGTTCATGTACAACTTTTTGTCATCCCTACACACACCTGTGTGTGTTTGACTTGGTATGTCTAGTTCACCTTAGTGTGCGCGTGTGTGTGTGTGTGTGGTGGCAGCAGCAGCAGCACAACATGACCTGTAGTTTTCTGAAGCCTGTCACAGCACAAGAGTAGAGGCTTTGTTACAGCCAGTCAGCCGGTTAGAAGCCCTAATCTAAGCTTCCTTGATATGTTTATCTTGGCCTGTCCACCCTCCACCAATTCCATACACCATCCACACAAACCCATATACTATACAAACTGTCATCCACTGAACCGTTGTTTGTATTGGACTTAATAAACACACGCGTGGGGCTCATGTTTTCAAGGGTGACGAGATTTTTTTTTATGTCAAACCAACAGTTAGATATCATTGTTTGCCAGATTTGATTGACTGATTCCAGTCCAAACATCATAAAACCTAAAACTAGCACTACATTATCCAACTCTTAAGTTATGACCTGGATACTTTGGTAGAATTAAATGTTTCCTCTTTAAGAAAAAAAAAAGAGGAAACAAGACAAAGAAGCAGGGATAATGAAAAACAATGAAAAAAGTATACACCGATTTATTATTATTATTATTATTATTATTATTATTATTATTATTATTATTAGTTATAATAATAACAACCTCAATAATAATAATGATAATAATAATAATAATAATAATAATAATAATAATAATAATAATGATAATAATAATAATAATAATTATTAATAATAATCTTTCAGGCTCATATGCTTTATTTCCACCCACATTCTCCAAACATTTTCCCCCAAACCCATTACATTTAAAATATAAATGTAAAATTTAAATTTAAAAATAGTTAATAGCATCTGCTTATTAACTGTTTAGCACCTGGATATCTTTGAACAATTGTACAAAATTTATAAAATTTACAACTATATGTTGTAAAGAGCAGCATTTTAAGCCCCCAGGTGGTCCAGCAGTAGGATCCCATGTTGCCATTGCTGTGGCCTGGGTTCGATTCCGAACTCACAGTGCCGGTCCTAAACCCGTAAAATGGTTAGGGTTGCATCCAGTGTTAAACCCGTGCCAAATCTAATATGCAGACCACGTGATCCGCTGTGGCATCCCCGAACAGGGAGCAGTCGAAAGAAGAAGACAAAAAAAAGTCTCTGCTCTGTATTTTTCCCTCCCCTAGAGATATCTGTTCATGTTTTCGTGTTTTTGTTTTTGTTTTTTTGGTTATTTTTTTGGTTTAAAAAAAATGTTTCAGATAGAACAAAATAAAACAAACCCTCCAGTACCCAGATACATCTGTTACTTTACTGTAGAAATATAACTTTGGCTCATTCATTCTGACAAATACATAAAACAAAATTATGAAGCTTTACCTAAAATAGACTATGTAGTCAAAATAACAATTTTATTCTGTACATGTCCTATTTTGTGTGTGCTTAATAAGCAACACGACACATCCACTACAGACGTGAACTATAATACACCGTATCATTTTCCATAATTAAGTTCTTGCTTGCTGCCTAGGGTTAGGGTTAGGAAACTCTTTATTCTGCTGCTGGCTATTAGACATATTACAAACCATTTTAGACTCTCCTGAAGCAGCCTATGAACTGATTTACAACATATCAAATGGGATTTATGTATCTTTCAACAGCAGGACTAAGGATGAGTTAAAAGTCAGCTGATAGCTGATCCACTGAACATCAAGAACTAGAAACTGTTCTATTCAATTAAAATGAAAGAAAAACCAAATAATAATCAGCGCTTATAGTCTGCTGCATGTGCATAGCAAATCTTTTAGAAAAAACAAACACAAATGGTTGATATTTTAATAAAGTTTCGGTAATTTATAAGGTTGCTGGTATTACGCATTGTTTTAACTGGGTTAGACTCTTTAACAGGTTTATATGAAAACGGTCACTAATTATTTAAGACACTTTACTCTGTATTGATCCAAGGAAATTGGACAGACTGAACTGACCTTGGCATAGACATCGGTTTCTGTGTTGTACTGCGTCTCTGATTTTTACTTGTTGAATGCAGGTTCCTGGAGTGACTCAGAGCCCTTGTAAAGCCTTTGTGCACCACAATGCGTCCATCAAGAGTTTTGCTCTATATTCATCATCAGTGCTCACTACACTTGCCTAGAAGCATTTAATCAGAAGTTCTTCATTTGTCTACATACTGTATATTTATCTTCACAAAATCTTGTGGAAATGTAACATATTTTAATTGTAATTATTAAATTCAATTCAATTCAAGTTTATTTGTATAGCGCTTTTTACAACTGACATTGTCTCAAAGCAGCTTTACAGAACATAAACGTAAAACAAAAGGTTAATATAAAGAATAATAAAGATTAGTAGAATGCAAAATTCAAGATTAACATTAGATAGATTTAGTTCAAAATGTGTATGTATTTATCCCAAATGAGCAAGTCTGAGGTGACTCGGTCAGCAGTGGCAAGGAAAAACTCCCTTAGACGATAGAGAAAGAAACCTTGAGAGGAACCAGACTCAAAGGGGAACCTCATCCTCATATGGGTGACACTGGAGGGTGTGATTATAAAAATACAGTCAAACAAATGTTGTATTGATGTAAAAGACCACATGGAGTTCACATCTCCTCTTTAGTATCGCAGAGTCTGACTGAAGCTGGTAGATCTCTAGATAATGACATTTTAAAAAATTATACAATTATATTAAAATATTTCTGAAATTCCATACCATGTAGGCTGAGACGGATAATTTGAAAAATTGCAGTTTTTGAACAATTTAATAATCCAAGAAACTCATTCTGAATCACGAGACAGAATCAACGTATAAATAAAAAACAGGAACCAGGTCAGGTGGCCAGGTAGGTCATTGGCAAACAGTGCAACGTGGCTGAGACAAGAATAAAAAAACAAACAAAAAAAAAAGATGATTTAATAGACAGACGTATGTAAGGCACACTGATCATTACTTCTCAAAGTTTATTGTGAATGAATGATTCTTTTATACAGTGAGTGTGTGGGTGTTTAATTGGCAACAGGTGTGTGTGTGTGTGTGTGTGTGATTAGATCTCTGGAGACTGTAAATGTGCAGGTGGTGTGTGGAGCTAGGGATTGTGTTTGTAGGTGGCGATGAGTTCGGGGAGTTGGAGTTCACGAACAGCGTTGACGTGCTATGAAAATGCATTAAAAGACCTTCAACCAAAAAGGGTATTCAGAACTTCATTAAGATTTTGAATACAATTTTAATTTAATTTTCCTTGGGATATTAACTAGTAGTGGTCGAATGAGACAATCCCATTTTTGCTTCTAACATTTGGTCAAAGTATTATTATGCAGTTCATAGAAAAAGAGCACATAAATGGTAATGTTGACAAATGCATGTTTGTATTGTTATGTTGTATTTTTTTTCCCCTTACATACATACTTGCCTACACAGACTACACAACCCACTGTACTGCCCTCAACCTATTAATAATCTGACCTGAGCAGTATCGAAAAGCACAAAGTATGAACAGTATCTTTTAATTTTTTTTTTTTTATTTTCGGGGAAAAACTGCTTTTGATTTATGCAGAATAAAGATGAAACTGAAAGGGGAAACCAGAAGCTACAGTTCTTTGTTCAGTTATTCCTTCCATAAATTTCCTTTTTGTTAAATTTTCATTCACGTCTGCCAGACTTTCTTCTGCATGTGTTGAAGAAGATAAAAAATAGAGGAAAGCGTGGGCAGAAAATCTCTTTACTGTCTTGAATTAACTCTATATACTGTATGTTCGACTGACAACACACGGTCTTCAGCAAGCTGTCCTACTGACAGAAAGCCACAAAAGGAAGAATGGTAAGGGCAAGATGAAGAGCCAAAAGAATAGAGATTTAACTGTACCGCAGAGAGTAAAACACCACTTGTGAAATCTTGTTTGAAAAGGCCAAATGCACTTTATTGCTCCGTTTTATTGTACTCTTGCTTTTCAACCTGATCTGTTCAGAGACTTTCACAGTTATATTAATATATTTTGATTTCTACAGTTATGGAAAATGAATAAAGGAATAAAGAGTCTTTTGATATTTCTCATTGTCTAAGTGTCCTGACAGAAGATCAAATTTGGGGCAAGTCGTGGTAGTCGCCTAATGGTTAGAGAGTCTGACTCGTAATCCTAAGGTTGTGGGTTCGAGTCTCGGGCCAGCCACGACTGAGGTGCCCTTGAGCAAGGCACCGAACCCCCCAACTGCTCCCCGGGTGCCGCAGCATAAATGGCTGCCCCACTGCTCCGGGTGTGTGTTCACGGTGTGTGTGTGTTCACTGCTGTGTGTGTGCACTTTAGAAGGGTTAAATGCAGAGAACGAATTCTGAGTGTGGGTCACTAAACTTAGCCATATGTCACTTCACTTTTTTTTCCACTTAAAACATATTTTACTTTGCTTCACATTTCTATGTTTATTTCAACCAGTCTTCAAAGAAAGACCTATGAGTGTGTGTATATATTAGGGATTGCAACTAATAACCTTAATGCTACTGTAGCGTCCAAACAAGAGTGCGTTGCCATGTCATCCAAATGAATGCATTTCAAGAATTTCAAGAGTTTACACATAAATAGTATAATATATTTTCATAAAATAGCGATACACAGGTTTCGTTAATCTGTTGCACTAACTTCTATATTTTCGTTACTGACAGTAATTTGTAAACTGCCTGTTGTATCACAATGATTAAATAACTTTACGCGACTAAAAATTAAGTGAAAGTGAATAGTCATGCAACTCTGAGTAGATATATTTAGAGTGCATCTTATTACAAAGGCATATCCTTAAAGTCTCCTTGAGGAATTTGCCCTCTATTCATCTACTAGTAGAAGTATTGGACACAGAGGATTAATTAAAATTTTGAGACAAAAGGACACTATGACCGGTAGGTACCAATTAGAATATAAATGGATTAATTTTCCAATAGGGACAGCATTGCAATATGTCTCTATGGGGCTGGATAAAGTAAGGTGGTTTTAATTTAAGTTAATAATTTCATCTTAAATAGGGAATTTTTGCTGAATGCTTCCTTGTCGAATATTCACATTCTAGTGTTTTGACTCACAATTGCCAAATGAATACGACTCTCTTCAAAAGCCATGAATAAGAATAAAGGCCAATGCATATAAATGGAGATGAATGGTTAAGGTTAGAGTGTGGGGTAGGGTTACTGCTCATAGCTTTTCTTATGACTTCATTCATATGAAATATAATTAAATTGAATTCTGTGCAAAACTTTTGTGCAAAGCTGGTATATAAGGAGCAATTGTTAGCTCTTCTTAGTGTCCCTTTGAGTGAATGCAGCGTGCTGATAGTCAGGTGTTCCTATAATTTTGCACAGAACGCGTATAGGTGTGCTGTGAAGTTGTCTGTGAGAACTCTTTTACGTCGCAGTCACTTGACTTTCTCCTTTCATTAACTTACCTCGCCATGTACTACAAAACATAAATAGTATACTGTATAGTTTACCAAAATGTCTTGGAAATGTTTGACTTAATATTGTATTAATCATTCATTCATTCATCTTCTACCGCTTATCCGAACTACCTCGGGTCACGTAATATTGTATTAATTTACTTAATATTTTACTAACTTTATCTAGTTACTTATGCTAGTTTGTAACCTTGCTACACATTTAGAGAAGCATTAAGAATTCTTCAGTAATTTTACATATATTACTACAAAATGACTAATATTATTTAGATGATTTTCTTTAATATGTTTATGAACAATTATGAATATTTAAATTTCCATTTTTCTCCAATGCATAAATCAAAATTAGTTCAACATAATGCGTATCTTGCTAATCATAATCCGATACCATGTCAGATAAAGATAAATAAAGACACAAATATAAATGTAATGAAAAAACCTCCTTTTTTTCTTAGACGTTCCCCTGGCTCTTTTTCGTGTACATCTTATAACCGGTGTCCTCACTAATTCACAAACCCAGTGTTCTCTCTGTATCCCCACAGATCTGATCTGAGACAACACTTCAGCACGCTCTGTCTCTGATGTATTGAGTCAACTGAATCATTATCGAGTGTCAGTGTCTTCTTTTCCTCCACTCCTGTGCAGCAGGGAGTTTGAGAACAAAGACAGATGAGGAGGAGTGATTGTCAATAACAGGCCTAACTAGTTTAACACAAAGTAGTCCTCACTTCAGACATGGAAACACAAACACATCAAGCATGGGCAGACATAATTAAAATCTCACCTATTGTGTCTCCTTGTTCATGCACCATGCTGGCCAAGTCTTTCATAATCTGGTTCACATCCAGCATATCTCTCTGAAGAGAAAAAAAATGCAAAATCAAAACAAAGACTGTAGGTTAAGTCTACACACAGCAAAGATTAAGAAATATGAACTATTCTTTCTGCAAAAATAAAGGAGAGAAAAGGATGGTTAGTGTGTTTAGGATACTCAACCGCAGTGATGAGAGATTACTGCAGATCAATAAACAGTCAAGTGTTAGTGAAACTTTGCAGCTACATTTATCCAAAGGAGAGCAAACCCATAAAAAACTCCCAGTCTTGTGTTTTTTCTTTTATCCATTTTCAAGCTGCAGTAAACATGACTTTTTTCAACCTAGGCCTAACGCAACATGAAAGCATCTAAATCCTGTTTAATCTATCGTTCCCTCGCAGCTTCCCCTCGCTTCCATCCACAGCCTGTGCGCCTGCAGCTGGGCCGGTGTTGCTGTGGCCACTGAGCCATTCATCACAGGTGGCCGTGATTGTTTGGGAAACTGGCAGCCCTTCTAGCTCTTGGCAAATACCATCTGGCTTCAGCCAAAATGGCCTCTGGCAAACCCCACGCTGCTAAAGACTTTTTTTGCATTTGTTTTTGGGCAGTCTAGTCAGTCACACAGGAATGGCTTGACAACATATTTATTTTACCTGCCAGTGCCAGTCGAATTCATTTTGTCAAATGATAAAGAGTTAAACATTCTTTTGGTTACTTATTAGGGAGGGATCTGAGGATATTTTGAAGTTAGAAAAAAGAGAGCAGGATGCAAAAAAAGGAGAAAGTGATAAACTGAGAGTGAGAAGAGTATGGACATATTGATTAGTAGAGTGCTCTTGTGCTCTGTGCCCTAACACCTAGGGAAAAACTCGCTAGCCATGGCGGCTGATGTGCTCCAGTCTACAACAGCCATGAAGTTATATCCTGCATATGCTGTTTAGTTGCCACCAGTAAAGCTTAGAAGACTGAGAAGAATTTGCTTTAGTCCAGACTCTGCTTAGAGGCAATAAAAAGGCAGTGTGGAAAACCGTTACCATACTGACATAGATTATTTTCCAATAACAGCATGTTCCCAAGTGTTTTGTTTTATACCAAAGAAATTTCCCATGGTTTCCAATTTTTAGTGAGTAAACACAGCAAACATAATATTTGTTTCTAGTTTGTTCGTGTTTTTTTTCCCCCAAAACTGCAGCTTGTTATCTTACTGAGAAAACTAAACCTGCATAACCTAAAGACTTTCCCATGTTGGGAAATGTAAGAATTACAGATTTACTTCGGAAGGTTTCAAAACCCTGACACTGGAGACTCCATTCAAAAAATAATAATAGTAATAAAATCGTTTTTATGTATCTACAATACAAGTCCCTGCGTAGGTTGTTAATATAGCATAGTAGAATGAACCCTGAAAGTGGAAAAAGCATCAGATATCTGCTCTTATATAAGAAGAATCAACTTTGTGACCAACCCGAATCATGCATGCAACAGAGTAATGTTAATGATTTAATAACACAGCCTTTTCTCGCAGCACATTAACTTCCTTGTTAACTTTTGAGATACAATAGAACAGACAAAACAATAGTGTAAACATAATACACTGAATGATATCAGACAGGAGGTCTATTTGCTCCTAACGCCATCCCTGTGGCTTCTGTCACTCATCCTGTTGTTATTGTGTCTGTGGGTTGGGAAGGGAGGGAAGGATGGAGGCAGAGTAAAAGAGAAAGACGACTGATAGGGCATGGAGGTTCTCTCATTGTTTCATTAGACGCAAAATGTCAATGTGAGAGCCAGATATCTGCTTCATCTGACATAGAGGGAAAGATTACAACACACTAAACACACACAGACTCACACACACATACACAGTAGAATCTGAGTGTCAGGAGTTTTCGCATCCACACGATTAAATGTGTGGGTCGATAAGGCACACGATTTCAGAAAGAAAAAGAAAACTTTCATGCAGGAGAAGGATGACACCTCCATCCCCACAGGAGTCACAGAAGTGACAGGAGATGAGTCTGACAAAGAGAGGATATGAGAGTATAAACCTTCACAGGACCATCTGAGATATTAAGGAGTCCAGGAAGAAAAAGGTGGCAATGTAGATAAGAGTTTAGGGGACACAACGGTTACATAGTTTCATGTAAGTGCACATGTTGCACTACAGTGTTCCAGTTGTTTTTAACTATTTCACTGTGGACCCTTCATACTAACTGCGTAACATTTCCTGGTAAATTCCTACTTTAAGGCTGCAATGTTTTTTGCTTTTTTTTTCTATCCACATTTTCTCCTTTCCTGTCCCTCTCCTTAAGCTCTTCCCTGATTTTTTTCTTTCCATTCTGCTTTATGTTGTAGCCCAATTAAACACATCATTTACATAACACCCACATTCATCACAGTGATCCACAGCTTACTATACACTAATGGATGCAAACGGACCTTTTGTGCGAGCAATTCTGCTGCAATTAATGAATTGTAGAAACAAAACAATCTTGAATGTCTTAATTTTATTTTAACAGGTGTAATTTTCTTGTCAAATATTCATTCAAATCGTTTTGAATAGAAAACGTTTCTCTGTGTGGATATATAATCATTCTCTAATAAAGCATTTTTAAATCAACCATGATTGCACCTGCATGGATCAATGGGATCAGCATAGGGTGTTCATGTGCTAACACAGAATGGCTTGCAAAATGCTGACACATTCACAGTGAACAAGTTTAATGTAATGGCTGTGATTTTATTTCTGATTTTTACACAGTATGTCAAAGGTCTTAAGTCTATTTTCCATAGTTGAAAACATTATACTGGGTGTGATGATATGGATAGAGAGAGAGAGAGAGAGAGAGAGAGAGAGAGAGAGAGAGAGAGATATCACTCCTACTGAACCATAAAATACATATGGGAGTAAACTGTAATTCAAAGGTTTTAAGTTCCATAATAGCCCCAGTGTAAAATGCTCACTCAGGCTGCCAGGCAATCAACTCTGAACATCAAACTGAGTATAACATAATGAGTGGAGTACTATAAAAGAACAGGAAAAAAGCTAAATATAAGAAAAAATGTCTTTCATATCTTTCATCCGCCTTAGCTCTGATTATACAGTGCAAAGGTCATCACTTAAGATACAAATTAAGATTAAAATAGTTTAGCATTGGCAAAATAATTGGTCTATCTTTCAATTTTCATTACCTGGAGACTGAAATCATAATAATTTTGGTGAACAGCACATTTTGCTGTGGTTAAACTAAACAAACCAGTATGGGACATGCTATAAGCCATTTGTTTATTTATTTATTTATTTATTTATTTATTTATTTAAGTAATCAAGATGATAATAGTATCAGGAAGGCATCGGTTGTTGCTTTTTACATTTTTTTAACCTTCTTTTAATAGTAATTACTGAAAAAATAACTTAAGATAGCAATTAAATTTTTAGTGTTATTACACTTTCTTTGTTGTAAGATTAAAAAAAAAGAAATAAACATAAAAAAAATAAAATCCTCACATCATCAGAATGTCAGTAAATCAATGTGCAGCAAAATAGGAGAACTTGAAATGATAAATTACCTTCTCTTGTCAGAATAAAGTGCACACCAAGGAATTAAAGAAATAAGGAACCACACAAGGAAACAAGTTTCTAGGCAAGGACAATGGTGAAACGTAATAATGCCTTGAAATCACTCTCCACTCAGTAGGGGCTTGTTCATCCAATGGGTCCTAAGTGAGACAATATATATGAACACAGTTTATTTAAAGCAACTTAAACCAATATATAGTATAATTAGTGATTATACTTCTGCTGTTCCGGGTTTAGTCGTGGCTCTTCAGTTTTAGGAAATGATCTTACACTGTGATCCTACTAATTTTGATTGACTAAAGCAAATAAATTCTACTGTTAATTGTTTAAGTTGCAATCATCAAAAGAGATATCTCTCAATCTCAGAACACAGCCATGAGCCCTGCAGTAACTTGTGTACATGTTTATAGGAGTTTTTACTGTAACCCGCTCTTCACTAATGCTGCTGACGCTTAGTTGGTTCCAAACTAGAGTAGTGTTATTCATATGAAACTTAACTGGAACTGGGCTGATAAATGCCCTAATCTGGCTTGCTATTCAGTTCTTACCCGAAAACTTTCACTCCTTTAACGGCTTGAATTTCTGAAAATTGTCTATATGACTATGTTGAACCTAAGTGTCTGACCACTTAACCTAACATTTTCAAAACCATTACATTTGCAATTTTTTTTCAAGCGTTATACATTTACACATTTTATTTCAAAGCTAGTTTCACTGCATTTCACTGACACACAGATGCCATGAGTACACAATAAAAGTGAAAGAAATGATTAAAGGAGAGGATCAGAGAAGAGGCAGGGGAGAAAGGAATCATTTAAAGACTAAAATCTTGAAATAACCATTTTCCTTAGACTAGCCTACACTGATTTATAAATTTGAGAGCTACAAACAAAATCTGTCTTTATAACTTAGATATTTGAAACACATTTTATACTGTAAGTGCTTCTTCCAAGAAAGTATATCCTCTGTCCAAAATCTTAGCTTGTGAAGACACAGGTGATGGACTTGTGTAAATCATGCCCTTACTCTTTTCTTTTTCTGAGTTTCTCTCTCCCGTTACACTGCCCCCACCCCAAACCCCCACCCTTTTTCTATATAAATGTGTTTAATGCTGATATAAGATTCCCCTCACATTTCCAGCCCTGGCCCAAAGGCATCAGGCAACAGAATGCAGTGTCACTGCCACGGCAGAAAAACTGTTAAGCAGATTTACGCACATGCTTACTGCAAGGAAAAAAAAGAAGCCTGAAAACAGCTTAAGCACAAGATGTCTCTTTTTGCCCTTGCTGAATAAATGGTTTATAATGTAGAATCAAATGATTTCTCTCCTTCTTTAGCCCTGAAACCCACAACTTTGAGTGCACACTGCTTGTATAATATAATAGATGCCTGTGTCTTTGGGTGTGTATAAACTAGACAGAGAGCGAGAGAGAGAGAGAGAGAGAGAGAGAGAGAGAGAGAGAGAGAGAGAGAGAGAGAGAGAGAGTTAAGGAGTGAAGCTATGCAGCTCAGTCTTACTTGGGTTTGAAGTTAATTGTCAGTTAACAGAAGCCTGGAAAAGCATTTTAAGTTGTAGATCCAGTAAATTGCCTTGGAGTCCATACAGTGATGTGCTTTATGCATACTGTAGTCTATTATCTGGACAATGTTTGTGTAGACAGTCCCAACAGCAAGTCACAAGCCACACAAAGCATCCTAACATATGGATGATGAAGGATTGAAGTCAATAATGAGCTGTTATTTGACAGCTGCACAGTCCATGCAGTTCATAGACATGAAGCTCAATTTGCAGTCTATGCCAGCCTTTCTGCTAGAGGATAAAGTTGTCTTGATCAGAACATTATGAGTGTTCACACGCTGTCCATGTACAGCTTAAGCAATGCTGGTAGCAAAACTGTGAATGTTCCATCTTAGACCATTTTGGTATTGCCTGAATGCCTTTCCAGCAAAAAATGGAATAAGTAACAGTAGATGCCTTCCAGCAAGGCTTGGGAAAAGGGGTCAAAAAGAACAACCCTGAACAGGAAAGGAAGATCGAAAAATAAAATTTGACGTCTGGATATCAATGTACATGAGATAAAAGCTGTGTAGCTAGTACTGCACCATTCAGGAACACCAAAAAATTCATATGTACTAATGCAAGTTGACAGCAGCACAGTGGCGTTTTACAATAACCAAAAAGATCTCTTGAAAATAGCAAGAGAGGTCATTAACAGCTGCATAGTGAAGCAATCAAACAACAACTGAAAACAAGGGTGTGGCAAATTCACAGAGAGTTTCAGCTCATTTGAAACACCTACAGCAGAGCAGAAGTCAATTTATTTGTAAACAGGCAGGGAACTAAGTGTGCAATTGGGTTCACAAATGCCCCTTTTCCACCAAGGCAGTTTGAGTGCTAGTTCGGGGTCAGAGCCTAATTTGAAACCAGTTCTTTCTTTTTCGACACCCAAAGCACAAGGCTCTGAACCAGGAAAAGTGGTTCTTAAGTAGCACCAAAACATTGCTGGTCTAGACTTAACATCCATTTGTGTCAGGGGCTTGGGGCGGGGCTGGGGGCGGGGCTACCGTTAGCACCTTTGATAATGTACCTTAAGTATACTAATGTTTAATACATATTTACTTTACCGCAGTATGATCAATTATCAGCATACATGATAGTAGGTAGCTACATGCTAAGGCTTTTCTGTGTTAATGATAAAATAATGTTATGTACTTTCACGATTGCAACCTCCATTTATACAAATTACATGGAGCTGCAGGTACACGTTGGATTCGCCGCGTTTGAATGCCAATGTAGGTTCGCAAAGCCATGAGCATTAACAGTAAAGCATCATCCGCCATTGTTGATGTTGTGTTTGCCGCTAGTGCGCTAACGTTGCTGGGAAAGATGACACGTATACAGTGACGTAAGACTTGGCTCTGTGATGGCTCTCTAGCTCATGGAAAGGCAAACCGGTTCTTAGAAGGCTCACCAGTGGAAGCAGCTTTGAACCAGCACCAGCAATAGCTCTGTACCAGAACCCGGTTCTTTCTGGTGGAAAAGGGGCAAAACAGAACAGAGACAGAGGCTTTGGGTCAGGAAGAATTAGTGCACAACTTAACAAATCTATATTCTTTCCCTCTGTTGTCAATGCTACAGACAACACTGCAACACAGCCAAACTTGCTGATTTTGGCTGACCATGATTTTAGTTTAGTTATTAACTATCCTTACTGTAAAATGTTCCATTCCCACTAACCTTAAGACCTGACCTGATGTCTCAGAATCACAAGATACTTGTCAGTAATGCACAACTGGCTGCATGGATTTCTTTACCAGTTTTTACAATCTAAATGTTGCTTCATCGCAACATACTATGTGCTCTGCAGAATAAATGGTTCTAAAACATTCCTATCCTCGAAGATGCCTACAGAGGGGAGGACAAAGATCTGTATAAGCAGGCCAGGAACCTACTGAAAAAAGAGATCAGAATAGCCAAAAGAAGCTACTCTGCAAAGCTGAAAACCTGCTTTTCAGCTAACAATCCTGCATCATTGTGGAAAGGCCTGGAAGCCATCACGAACTACAAGAGATCAAACACCCTCCAACATACTATTTGCTCTGCACCACCACCACTGAAGCAAACAAAGACCTGCCTGACGTCTTTAACACCTTCTACTGCAGGTTTGAGAATAATATCTTCACACCTCCCATCCAACCCAGCCCACTGACTGCTCCATCACACCTCTGGGAACCCCTTTAACAACTCCTCCCAGCACTCAAGTTGCACACACAATTTGTGAAGAGGATTTGAATTGGCACTTTCAGAGACAGAAGACAAGGAAAGCTCCCGGGCCAGACGGGGTCTCCCCCGCCTGTCCACCAGCTTCCTGACAGGCAGGAAACAACAGGTGAGACTGGGAGGTGTTACATCCTGTATTCAGACAATCAAGACTTGCTATTCTCCATCTATACTAATGCCTGCACTTCAAGTGACCCAACTGTTAAACTCCTGAAATTTGCAGATGATACTATGCTCATCTGTCTCATCCAAGATGGCGACTAGTCTGCATACCAGCAGGAGTTGAAGCAGCTGGTGCTATGGTGCAGTCAGAACAGTCTAGAGCTAAATACCCTCAAAACTGTGGAGATGATAGTGGACTTTAGGAAAGACCCCTCAACACTACTCTCCCTCACAATATCCAACAGCCCTCTGTCATCTGTGGAGGCAAGACCTGAAATGGGAGTGCAACATAAACTCCATAAACAAAAAGGCCCAGCAGAGGATGTACTTTCTACGTCAATTAAGGAAGTATGGTCTGTCACAGGAGCTGTTGATGCTGTTCTACACTGCAGTCACATGATACAAGAACCAGAAACCAGACAGGAAAAATCACTACTGACCCTTCACACACTGTACATAACCTCTTTCAGCTCCTCCCTTCTGGCAGGCACTACAGAGCTTTGCTTATCAAAACTGCCAGGAACAGTTGCTTTCCACAGGCAATCACCCTGATTAACAACTCCCCATAATTATATTCCCTGCTTCATATCTACAAGTACTGCATTATCAGAACTGTCAGTCATCACATCATCCGTATACAGTATGTTACACACACTACTGCTGCTGCATATTGCACAAAAACCATAATATTACACAAAACGGTTATTTACACTACCATGCACTTCTCACACTTTATGTACATAACTGATCAGTCATATATTCTGTATTCATATTTAATACTCGTACTGTCTATATTGTATCACATTGTCTGTATTGTCTTGTATAGTTTGTTTTGTCTTGTCTTGTATAGTATAGTGTTATTTATGTCTGTACTTTTGAGAGTAACAAACAGCTGGAACCAAATTCCTTGGCCAATAAACCTGATTCTGATTCTGATTTTGAAAGGGTTGAATATATCACAGACACAGACTATGCTATTATTATCAGAGGTGTCTGTCATGGCCATTTGTGCCATACTGTCATTTAAAGTAAATCTTTATTAATTAAAAAATGTTCTTGTTGAAATAAGCTTCAGAAAATATATTACATGCTCTGCATTAATTTTTGCATGTAATCACTGATAGCAAGTGACTTTTAGGTTTTGTAAATCACAGTGTGGATGCTATATCAGTTTATTTGCACTGACTTTCCCCTGTATTTTGCACTTTTAGGCAGAAATGCCCCGAATTGAATATTTACTAATGCAGAATAGCACATTTTATTTTACATATTTGAAAGATGAAATCATTCATTCAGCTTGTTAGTAAACCAGCTAGCATGCTTTTGCTGATGTTCTAAAGTTTGGACACGTTTTTACCCACAAAAACTTTGAAACTGGGGCCTGTCTGAGACAAGAGCGTAGGCAGATAGATACTGTCATCTTTTCGAAAAGGACATCTTTGTATAGGTCAAGGGGTTTGTTATATTAAATGCTGTATGCTGCCTTGATGTTACACCATCAGCATACTTAACATGAGAGAGGAGAGTTTGTTAAATCACTAACCATCCAGATTTTGCACACACATGCAGTTCTATGTGGGTAGTTCAGCCTGCCATAATAGCATGATGGGGCTTATTTTCATTATTACATGTAAGAGCAGAACTTAGACAATAAGTTCACAGCATTTTGCTTTGTAAGTATTTCAGCTATATTTTCAATGTTCTTGTGAAAATCAGAAGTATTAACTGACCTTAATGCAAAAATATTTGGTGAATATGATAATTGATTAGTTTGTAAGTCATTCTATTGAGTATAATAATTATATAATAAGAGTATGATTCTTTCTGCATTATGGTGCACCAGCTGTCTGAGTAATATTTTGTTTCCATAAATAGATGTTGTTTAGCATATACTTAAATTAAAACAATACTGTTTTGCCTTGCACTAAAATCAGATCGCAAGAGGCAATATCAAATACAATTTTGGCTCAAGTGGAAGTGGGTTTAAAAATACCACTGTGCTGGCAGATTAAATATGTTACATCTAATATTCTAGCATTCATGTCAGAGTCAGAGTAGGGTCTTCAATTCTGATCACTGAAATAGCAACAGAAAAAAATAGGAATATAACTTGTTACATCATGCCCAAATTAACAATACTACTTTGACTCATTCACTCTCAGTAACATCTTTATCGTGGCATACCACATTTTCAGTGGGCAAAAGACAGGGAAAATGAATCATCTTGAATGGGATACCTGTCTAACTGAGGGCACCATGCACTCACTTTCACACTGACTATTTGTCAGACTGTATATTTATAATCACACCCTCCAGTGTCACCCGTTTAAGGATGAGGTTCCCCTTTGAGTCTGGTTCCTCTCAAGGTTTCTTTCTTCCTTTCAAGGGAGTTTTTCCTTGCCACTGCTGCCTGAGTCACCTCAGACTTGCTCATTGGGGATAAATACAAACACATTTAAATATATCTAATGTTGATCTTAAATTTTGTATTATATTAATCTTTATATTATTGTTTATAATAACCTTTTGTTCTATGATTTTGTTCTGTAAAGCTGCTTTGAGACAATGTCAATTGTAAAAAGCATTATACAAATAAACTTGAATGAATGAATGAAATGACTTTCACACACACCTAGGTGCAATTTGGAATAGCCAATCAAACTGCCTCCCTATGCTTTTGGGAAGGGGCAGGAAACTGGTGAACCCATGCAAAAATAACAAACATAATTCTGTATAGATTGTAACCCGAGCTCAGGACTGAAGCAACATTATTTAACTAGGTTAAGAATATACCAGTAAGAAAATAGATAATGATTTCATCAACTTCTGACATCAAGCATTTTTGTAATTAAATTTCAAGGATATAGATTTTGTCCTTTTTGGCCTGGTCTAAAAATCTAAAAGCACAGCATTTGTATTAGTTTGTAAAAGGCTCGCTTGTAATCCATATAGAATTAAAAAGATACTTTTGTTAAAAACGTATCTGAACTGAGAGGCATATTGTATCTTTGTATGGTTGTGTACATGCAATATAAGTAAGTCTCCCCAGGTCCACATTGGACCAGATGTTCCATTCAGATTACCCTTGAAAGTTGTCCTCTGTTATGGCCATTTCTTTTTTTTTTTTTCCAAAATTCATTTTGATTAAATGATGGCCACTGCCAAAGTGCTAAAGGTACAGCTAAAGGTGATATCAAAAAACTCTCTTTCTCATCTCCCTCTTTTTGTCTCCAACATTACTAGAATATCCTTTATGTTACAAATGCAGGATTAAGATGAATGGCAGTATTGTACATCTGAATTAAATTAGACCCCCAGAGGGGCATGCTTAAATCCCCTTGTTCTTCTTCTTGTTGGGAAACCAATGTAAGCAGAGTGTCTGATTTAACCCTCTTGTCCATGTTGTCCTTGTTTTAAAGCCCAAGCCCTTCTTATGTCCAACCTCTTATAGAGAGCACTATGCAAGTTTGTATTTATAAAGACAGAGCAGTTCCAGTCACTCTGGATTCAGCTGCGTTAAGTTTCCAAATGAAGTAGCTGAGCAACAGTGGTGGGAAAGAAGGGAGCAGGGATTTAGACTGGAAAAAGCACACTGTCAGATTTGATCAGCCTGTCTGGGCTCAAAGCCCTTCAGCATTTGCCACAGGGCAAACTGAGTGTGGGCACAAACACTTCCCTGTCACCTCTCCTATCTGTATACCCCTCCACCCCAAGTCACAAATAAGCTTTCTGCATTGTCTGCTATTTGAGTGTGAAGATGGGTCTATTTTATGTCTGAGGCTCAATACAACATGTGGTTTCAAACTTTGTTTTGTGTTTTTAGTTATGTCTTTAGAAATTTTGCATATACATTTCCATTTATGTACTTTCTGGATTGCATCATTGGTTATGAAAACATATGTCTTGAGTAATTTTCCCCCTCACATGGCCTGGCATGATTCTTTTGGAATATCCTTTGAAGTGAATGGCAGACCAATCTTAGCCCTCTTAGACTCCAGGAGACCCAACCAATGATCCTGAACATAGCAACCAAAAATGGGGACTTGCAGAGTATCCTGCATTCTAAGGTACATGCCATCAATTTGGACAGGATCAAGAACCAAGCAAGACAATGGCCACTCCTCATGAGACTGATCCCCAGGCTAATGGTTCTTTTGGTCCAGGTCTTCTTCCAGCAGTTTTTATAGTGTCAGCATCCTAAAGGGGCAGGCACACACACTTCTTATCCCACTCCCCATCATTGGCATACCCTTTTAACAGATTGCCAAAGATCTTGTCAAGCTGTTCATGAAGTCCACCTAGAGTGATGAGTACATCCTGGTAACCGCTGACTATGCCATCAAATACCCTGAGGCAATACTACTTCAGAATCCATGCCCCACAACATCACCAGATCCCATGTGCTAATCCCAAAGGGCATCCTGACTAACCAAGCTATGCCTTTTTTTCCCGTTAAAAAGTTGATCTGTGTTGGCTGTTGAAGATGAAGCACTTGAGCACATCTTTCTACCACCACCAAATCAACAGCCTGAGGAACAATTCAAGTGCATGGGCAGGTTGGACATTGGCAGGTTGGACACTCCTCCTATTGTATTTCCTTTTTGCCATGTAGAAGGCTCCATGGACCTCCACTGGATTAACCCCATTCAAACTCCTCTTCAAATGGTGACCTTGAGAGCTGTTGGACATGATTAGGATGGCCTGGGAGGAGCAGCAGAAGATGCAAGAGCGGATTACTTGATTGGTCCTAACAATCCAAGTACATGGAAAAAGCACAAATAGAACAACAGAGGGTCTATAACTGACCAATCCAGCCACAGTGTCAGGACTCAGCCCGGACTTTGGCCATGTGCTTTTTGTTTACGTTCTGTGTTCACGTGAATGCCCCGCCCTTGTCTCTTCCTCCCCGCCTCTGCACACCTGTCCCTCATGTGTCTGATAATTATTAGTAGTATTTAGTTAAGCCGCGTTGCCTTGAGCAGCGCGGAATCCTTTGTTTTGTCTTGTTGTCTTCGGTTTGTTGTCTGATGTTGTGTCTGTGTTTCATGTTTTTAGTTATTAAACCTGTTTTCTTTTACGCTATGCGGCATTTGGGTCTTTTATCCCCGCGTTTATGACACACAGGAGTTCCAGCCAAGCAACTAGGTGCTTATCCTACTGCCAAATGCCTCATGCATGTTCCTAGCCCAGTGGCAGGGCCCATACATAGTCCTCAGTAGTGTTGCTCCAGTGAACTTCCAACTGCAGCAGCCCTAACAGTGTGCAGATATTGAGAAATTGGGTTAAGCCAGTGACAGTGGTGTCTGTCTTTGATGCTCCCCCACAGATCTTGCAGAGGGTGCCTTGTTCATCAAGGGAAAGAGCTCACTCCAACCCAAAACCAAGATTTGACAGCGTTTGTGGACCAGTCAACTGAACTTTATTCCTCTACCCCATGGCTGACACATCTGGATCAAACCCCCTCTATGGGAGGTGGTAAGACAGCATCCCTACTGGTTCCCAGAAGCCTGCAAACAGGTTATTGAGGAAAAGATCAGCTGAATGAAAGTCTGACAGCAGTCCATGACCCATTGATGTGGTGCCAAAGCTCGACAGCATCCTGAGGCTCTTCAATGACTTCCATAATCTGAACCATGTATTGGACTTCAGCTATCTCCTCTCCTGTTTCATACCCATGCTAGACCCCTACCAATGGAAATTGGCAATTGGCCCTAACCCCAGTTTACCATTCCCCTGTCCCCCACAACCGTGACTACAACCTCCCAATCACTGTCTACACTGACTCCCCCGAGATGGGCTTGGTCATCATCCTGTCCCAGACATTTAAAGGGAAGAAGCAGCCTATCACAGAAATACAAACTTTGGTCCACATAAAATAGTGACAGCAGAGCTAGAGGGTACTGTGCCTGTGGCGCACACACCACTGCCCACACACAGCCAAAACACACTCCTCACACAACTGCAACCACTTCAGCACCCCTCATTTTGTGGAGACCAAAGAAGCACATGGCTGCAAGGTGGTGTAGCAAAAGCACACACAGCTGACAGCCAATGAGTGTGGCAGCTATTGCTCACCCTCCTGCAGAAACAGGCGAGTATAAAAGGGCACAGCTCACACATGTGAGCAAATGCTTCTGTCTCTGTTCCCAAGTGCTAAGCAAATGGTGAAGACAATGCTCTCCAAAACTGCTGCACCCTAGGTCATGGTTTGTCACTGATTAGGCCTGCCTTGAAGCCACTGTCACCAAGATGCCTCCAAAGACAACACTCCACACCTCCACTTCACTCCCATTCTCCTTTCTTTTCCCCAAGCAAAATAGAATAATATAGTGCTTTTTTAGTACCTTTACCTAACATATGTCTCAGTTCAGCTTGCCACAGCTTCGAGTAGCTACAATGGTCATACAAATGTCACTAGCACAAGTGGAAATGACTTAATGTGTTCTCAAATATTCATGCAGTGTCTTAAGTGAAAGGGTGCTAATGTTTCTTTAAGAAACCTTCACACATGTATCCAGGAATATTCTTAACTGTTGAGCAGAGTTAGAGTAATTTATTATGTTAGTCTAGAGTAGTTTATTAGATTATGCTGAACCAGCAAAAGCACAGAAGATTAGTTGTGTAGAAAATTCCAAAGTGAATTTTAGAGATATGCATAATTTCTGCTCTTCTATTAAATTTATGAACACATTATGTTCCGGTGTTCCGGTACGGATAAAGCACTTCTGCCGAGTACGAGTATTATACGAGTAATACGAGTCAATATCTGTGCTCGGATTGAATGAAAATCATCATTGGGTAGCTGATTGTGTCAGCGTTCTGTGATAGGCTAGACACAGCACCCCTCCCCTACACACATACAGATGTATTGTGTTGCTGTGTCTCGCTCTGCTCACTTACAGTCACACACAGAACAGCTCTCTGTCTCTCCCTCAGTCACTCGGGTTCGCGGGTCTTTTCCGTTAACATTTAGGGTTTCTTCAGCTTTTTACTTCGGGTTGTAACGTTAATAATACGTACTTACTAACCAGTAGAGTTCTGGTAAACGTGGGTTCGTTCAGACGTGGTGATTGCTTGGTAGAATGCGACTCGCATTGCGTCTCTGCCTGTCGGAGACAGGCAGCTGTCTCTTCAGCTGTCTCTAAACCTTCAGCTGTCTCTAACCAGTAACCAGACACTGAGTGTGACACGTTTTTGCTGTATTTCATAAAAACATAAAGGTAGTAAGCTAGTGTTATAAATATTACAAATTAATTATTACTGGTTAAAGCCCCGCCCGTTTCAAGGCAAGCTACTTCCGGGTTAGGCCCCACCCACTCCGAGTACGGATACAGATAATTCATATGGTTAACAGATACAGATACAGATACAGATAATGCTGTACTCGCTCATCCCTATTAATTATCAAATAATGTTGGATAAGGAAAGATGCAACAGTTACACTAAACTGCTTTACCTTGATGTGATTTTTAGTCTTTTCTAAAAGAAATCAACATGTGTACGATTTTTCACAGAAACCCTGTAGTTGTTCAAGCAGAAATGTAGTGATTGATCTTCAGTAACTACCTTATAGTTCAGGGTCACATTGGGATTGAGACTGAAACATTCACCCTGGATGGGACACCAGTCTATTGCAGGGCACCACACACACACACACACACACACACACACACACAAACTCACTTAGTGGCTATTTAGAATACTGTAGGTGTGAGAACAGTGGAAAACACATGGAGAACATTTGGAACCACGCACTGAAAGGATTGTTTCACAATCTGCTTTTCAGAACACTAAGAACAGAGAATAAAACAGATGGACCAGTGCTAGACAGTGCAAAAACAATAGAAAATTCCATCTGGCTTGTAAATATGACTTGGAAAAAATCCCTGAATATCTGCACATACTGTACAACATTAGCACAATTCCCCAAGACAATCTACAGCTTTATTCAAATCCCAAGCCATCACAGGAGTGTGACAATTATGAAAAATCATGGCTGGTTATTTTACATCCATCATCTTATCCATTCAGTTGTACATGGCCCAGTTTTTAGGCCAATCCTATAGTCTGATCCTTAGTGTAATTCGGAGTAATAAAATCTAGTCTTGGAACAGTACAACAGATTGAAATTGCTGTTCTTGAGTGACACTTCCATTTGCTTTTAAAAGGTAGTTTTTACATTAAAATAGGTCACTAACTCAAATGTCACTTTTCAGCCTTTATTAAATGACTTTGGCTAATATAGCAATCTTCAAAAGACATCAAGTTGGTAAAAGCTAATCACACAGATCTAAGAATTTACAGTTCTTAACATAACTTAGTAAGAGAACTAAGAGAGTCTGAGAGTTAAATAAATAGTGAGATATGTGGGTAGATTTTTTGTTGTTTTGTTTCATTTTTCATGGGACATGGGAGGATGGGAGGAGAAGTCTCCCTCTATATTGAATTCAATTCAGGTCTACATATCTATATGGATATCTATATGTCTGTTGCATGTGGTGTATCTCATATCTTCATAAAGACTTCACAACAATATTTTGGTACATTTTTAACTAGACGTGCTAATCATATCAACCAGAAGCTTCATGAATCATATCACACCATGCATTACTGGTAAGAAAATATGATGTTAGCATCAGTGGGGCTTACTGAGGTAACCAAGGTACACACCTCTATCTGGAGCAGAGCTTCTTCCCTTTGGCGCAGGATCTCCACATCCTCCTCGCTGATCTCAGACAGAAAAGCTTGCTGTTCATCTTCTTCCACTGTCTCTGCAGGCCCAACCAGTGGATCCTCACACAACTCAGTGATTGGTGTCTGTTGACTCTGCACAGGGAAACACCACCCATACACATGCATACAGATAAACACACACAGAGTGCTGTTTAATAGCATGTTCTCAAACTGCTTTCTGTCAACAATGACACATAACACACTGTGAAAAATCAATAACACTATAATCAGTTGAGAATCTGATGCAAAACCTAGGAAATCTGCCACCAGTGACAACAAAATGTCTTTCCATCTCTGACTAAAATGTATCTCAATTGTGTGCATTTTTTTTTTCCACATCACTTTAGTTCTTTGTTAGGTGGAACTCTGAACTAGACTGGAGATCCAATATTTAGAAAATGGCCACCGAGAGAGCAGAGAGTTGATCTGCAATTTTTTCTAATTGCATATGTATGACAAAAGAAGCCTGAGGCAAGTTATTGTTTTTGCTCTTCACTGGATGATTCATTGTAATCCATTTTCTCCATCTCAGAAATAACACACTTAATAGACTACATCTAATTCCAGCGCAATGGCACACTGAAGAGCACCGTTTCCTACGGCTAACCACTTATGCTAACAGTGCTGGTATTGTTGTTCTATGACAGATATTCTTATATTTTTCTTAATTTGTTAATAATATATAAAGGTTGATACAATTGCTACCAACTCATGATTTTGTTTACATCCACAAGTTTTTTTTTTAATGTTTATAGGTTCTAAATAGAGTTAAGGATAACCCTATATCAGTGGAATGATTACAAATCTTTTGCAAGTAGTTTTCTTTGATTGTGGGTTAAAAGGGTTAAAACCATGGGTTAAAAGGCAAAACACCCAGAGCTTGTTTGCATTCTGTTTGTTTCCATACTGCTGAAATAAAGTGAAATCCACACTGGATAGCCTACATTTCCAAACCACATTCTGGAAGGTAACAAATCTCATTTCCAGTGGCATTTTATCAATGAATACATATGAATTCCTAAATTGTTTAATTATGACTTTAGTGTTTAACTTTGCTTTCACATAAAATTATTAATTTTGGGTAACACATAGGCAAACCCAGATTTTCCTAGCCTCAGACATATTCAGGGAACCAAGATATGTCTGTTAGTTAAACTTAGCTTCTTTAACATTAAACTGAGAGAGAGAGAGAGAGAGAGAGAGAGAGAGAGAGAGAGAGAGAGAGAGAGAGAGAGAGAGAGAGAGAGAGATTTTTAAGAATAAAGAGTAAAGTGATACAGTACATCAGTAAAGTTATAATTACATATGTTAAAATGCAGGTAAGCATTTTTAACAGCATTAGTGAACATGGAGAAAATGCTTCTTTGGTTCTAAAAAAAGAAAATAATAATAATAACAATAATAATAATAATAATAATAATAATAATAATAATAATAATAATAATAATGCACTGAGAAAATAATTATAATTTTGAAAAAAAATAAAATATAAGAATAAATAAATTAGAATGAAATATTCCATGCTTCTTTGAAAATATAGAATGATGCAACAAAAACACTGTCAAGTAAAAATATATGTTTTGAGCTAATTTATAATATCACTAACCAGAGATATTTGCTGTATGTTCTATTTAAGGCAGTTTCACAGTCTGAGGATTAAAACACTAAAGCAGCCTCACAACTTCTTTTCTACTTTGTACTTGGACAGAATATAATCCATCGTTTTATAATACTACCACTCATCAAGTGTCCAAAGTATAGAAATGCTTCACTAACAGAATCACTGGCTGACTATCGCAGACATTAACCTCTAACAAAAAAAATCACTCGATTTACTATAATGATTTTCTGTTCTGCTTGGTGGATCACTTTCAACTAGATAAAAAGCTCAGAGCAAATATAATTATCTCATGTGTTACTTTGACTGTATGCTGAATTTAGAAGACACTTTTTTCTTCAAAAACACAACGTTACAATATGAGAGCAGGCAAAAGTAAGAAAAATGAGTGTTTGTACAGTATATATTAGGGAAACCTGTATGGGTTATTGAACCATCTTAAGAGCCTTCCCTGCAGAAATGATTCTGTACAAATTGGAAGTCAGTTGATGATACACTCAGAGATTGCTGGCACTGATACACAACCACTTCCCTCTTTGATCTCCAAGAAATGAGACTCAGAGGGAGCTCAGCAATCAGACAAGACTCAAATAGTATCTGACTCTATACATCCCACTCCACCTGTGGCCTTAAACAGCACTGCTTGTTTTGCTTGTGAACTTTGCATTTGTATTGTAATACAAATACCTATCCTGTTTGATGGCTCATGCTGCTGGGAGTGTCTAAGGTGAACTGACAACAGAGAGGAAGCCATCAGGGAAACAACTACAAGTGACAGAACTGCACATGAAAGCAACAACTCCAGGCACTGCTCAGGCAGTGTGTGAAGTGAATAGGAAAAATAAGGTCTAGGGGGAGAGTTTTTGGATGAGAGTGTGGATCTGTATCTGTCTGCTGCCATGTCTGCATCACAGGTGCGTGACAGTTGAGGAATTCTGATGTGCAATTTGGAGTGACATCCGAGTCAGAAATGTTTTCATGTCGCTCTACCATTTTATGACAGTATGCAATATCAACTAGATGTCACGGTTGAAGGGATATGACCTTATGGATGTCAGCTCTCATGCACTTCAAAAAAAGGGTTGTCAGTACTGTGGCCACTTATAGAAAGTGGTTCCTCTCATCTTGGTACTCCCAGTGGAATGTCTTATTCACACTAATCTCTGAATATGCTGTAACCCGGGTGTGTTTTTACTGCAAAGGGTTGAGTTCTGTCTTTCTATACATAAACAAATATTTTGTGTCAGACACAGTTAGGACATGCGATAATGTATATATCCAGCACACAAGTATAAATGTGCTACAGATATGCATCTTTTCTTTGTACATATACATTTAAATGAGTGCGGTATGAAAGTTGAACATCGGCACACAAAAAGATGTTAAATCTGATTACTTTTTAAACTTAGTCAAGTTTGTACATTTTGAAGTTGACAGATGTGTGAAAAATATTCTCCACTTTCCTGCACTCCACTTTCCAAAACCAGATGTACATTTAAAAATACGCTAGTGGGGATGAATGGGTGTAGCCTCAGTTTCCTTCTCTTGATTAAAAGGGGTAAAACACATTGGGGTCTGTTGTATCTATAAATGAGTTCTGCATACTGAGATGCCTTCATGGCTGTAAAGAGTGCTTATTTGGTTTACCATAGTCTTCATGGGAGTTCAATGTTTGATTTTACAATCATGCATAACTAGGCTGAAAGATCGAAGCAGAGACTAATGAGTATACTTAGCACTACTTTCTATTTCACCTTTACTTTCAGGTTAAGGTTTTTTTATTTCAGTGTTCTGGAGAACATGACATTTTAACACAAAAATAGAGTGTATCCTATATTATTATTGATTCATTGGGGAAAAAAATGTTTGTTTAGACAGCTCTGTCACCCCGTTTCCATGCGACGACTGCAGTTATTATAATATAAGCTTCTTTTCTATTAAAAGCTTCAGCATAGCTTGGCTCACCTGGGTGACATCTCATCCTCACCATTTTTATTTTTCCCTCAGCATTTTCCCTGATTTTTGCATTATTTATTTATTTATTTATTTATTTATTTATTTATTTATTAAATAATCATTATTTAAATTAAAGATCAAATTCATATAAACCAACAGCTTTTCTATGAGACTGTGATAGGTGCATTTAGCACTGTATCTAAAACTCTTTAATTATTCAACAAATGAACAATTTCAATTTTAGAATGTTTCTGTAAGACTAAAAGTCACATAAAAATGGTATATTTGTAGGTCCCTGTCACTTCAGGGCCACTTGGAATTATCCTAACCTGCATCAGCACCCTCCATCATACCCTCCTTACTGTGCCTCTGGAACCATTTACCTGTTTTCTCTCTTTTTGTGCCAGAGGAAGCAAGGCCCTTGAACGGTCTGCAATTTTCTGATGAGAAAGAATAATGACATCAGTAGGCAGACTAAAAGAACACTAAAACAATTCTTTGCAACCCTAAATTAAATATCTACAGTGTACAATATCACATGCATGCTTTATTAACTGACCATAAAGCAGTGATGTCTTTTTTATGAGGTGTTTTGGAAATTAGGGAGCTTTAGTAGTGCGCTCACCTTCTGCAGGTCACCATAACGCTGCACAGACTCTGACAGCTCTGTCTTCAGTCTCGTCAGACGCAGCCGGTCTTGCTGTCAAGAGAAAACTAATCAGTTACTGCAAAAAATAGACATTTAATAATACATCTGTCATATTTTACAATTACATCATTCACTTGGCTGCTGGCCTGGTGCACTCTTTCTCATTATTGTATGTTAATAGCCTCAATCCACTCATTTCATACTTTATTAAGAATGCATTGACACAAAGTTTTTAAACCTAGCCTTAAATTGTGTACCTTTGCTGATTTGTCACTAAAATCCCAGACAGTCTAAGTCAAAATTAGACTCTACCCATGTCTAAAATATCGTTCCATTCAGTGGTGTATAATATGTTGGGTCTATACAGATACACAGAGTCAGATAAATGAAGGGAATATTTTACCCGAGAGGAGCCGATGATGATGTCAGATAGCTGTTTGATAAGTTGGCTTGTGCTTGTAATGACTTTATTGGTTTGTTGCTGAATGGAGTGTCTGAAAGAGAGAGAGAGAGAGAGAGAGAGAGAGAGAGAGAGAGAGAGAGAGAGAGAGAGAGAGAGAGAGAGAGGTTTTATGGGTCTTGTAGGTTTATGAAGTGTGTCAGAATATGGTACATCTATTCCAAGGTGTAAAAGGCTATCCTGGCTAGCTCTCTATAGATGATGTTTTGCCAGTTAGAAGAATCAATATTAATGACTGTGTGACATTAGAGCAGAGATGTGTATTGTGGGCCAGTTCCAGATGCATAGTCCAGGTGAATAAAGTCATATGTATCAGGCTTTCTGGCAAATCTTCATCTGCACAAACTATTGTATATAAAATGACAGAAAATGAATGATGGCTATTATGAATAGGGGCAGTGGAAGCTCAGGGAATAAGATATTGGGCTTCTGACTGGAAGGTCATGAGCTCAAAGCCCAGCACCCTCAATCTGCCACTGCTGGATCTTAAGAAAGACCCTTTACACTCAACTTCTCAACTGTATAAAAAATTATATTCATTTAAATAGCTCTGAATATGGGTGTCTAGCAAATTCTATAAATGTAAAATAATGTGTTAGAGACACAATAAATAAAATTGTGATAAAAAAATGTAATTCTATCACAAAAAAATAAATTGAGAACAACATAAGGGAAAAAACTAATAAGAAACCTGATTAGACAAAAAATGGAGATACATGATATTAAATATACACACAAATAGACAAAAAATAATGGTTTTTAAAGTATTTCCAATTTCAATTAGACGGACGGTGTAGTGACATGAGAGGCAGCAGGTAAGGGGTCTTCTGATCAAATATATTCTACTGACATAAATATTTTGTTCTCCTCAAGCGGCCTGAGGTTGTAGATAAGACATTGATTTAGTGTCTGTGCAGTTTTTAAAAGCCAGTGCAGAACGACTGTCCATAGTACCCTCTGCTCCCCAGAGATACGCAGTACAGACCATGTAGACCATCTTCCTCTTAAATATTGATTTAACAATGGAGAATGGAAACAAAGGATGTGATGGAAAGGAGAAATTACTCTAGTGTACTCAGTGTGAATGAAAGGCCTATCACTGTCATATTCAGTCCACAGAAAGACAGTGAACTCTCACAGGCAGCTGTAGCAAGATAGAAATCCTCGGTTTTTCCTCGGCCATTGGTTCTTTAAGTTACAGCTTAGGGAATGTCAAACATGCACTGTATGATGCCAGCTGATTACAGCACATTAATTTTTTTGATCAAAAAACTTTTATACACATGACTGTTTGCTTTATAAAGGCTTAAAGGTTGAGTAGTGGTGATACTCAGCAGAAGGAAGCAAGGATGCTGTATTCCTTATTTTCCAAGTAACTGTGCAATAATGAGTAAGTTCCCTTTTGAGGGAACTCATGGTGGCATCATGGTTAGATGCTATGGAAACGCCTTTCTGAGACCGGTGTCTGAAGCACATGTGGAAGCACACATCAGCAAGACCATAAAAGTGCACAGCATCCCCAGCTTCTTTATCTTCAGGAAGTGTCTGTGTGGATTGTTTGCCTATTTGTGTTTGCCCATCTATTTTGTGCAAATTATTGTAAAATGTCTAGAAAAAAAAAGATACATACGAGTCCATATCTTTGCTTTTTTACAATTTACAACTTACACAATCTTTGTGTCTTTTGTTTGGGAGCTTAGCATGCTCAGTCAGTCCTCAAGGGGGTTGAATGCTTGCATTGCGAGCGTTTCTCTTTGAAAATGCTCTGCTCCTTCCTGGCAAGATCCGAGATGACCACTTCCTCACTTCTGGCCAAGTGCACTCACCAAAAATGTCTTGTTCTTCTCTGATTTCCTCAACAAAGTGTCGAGAAGATTTAGGAATCTGCACTCAGTTCGCATACACATGCTGGTTATGCTGAATAATTAATAGTCGTTGGACTTCTTGAGCACAGGTACAAGCCGATTGAAGGTGAAAAAGATACTTCTCTCCACTTCATCCACATCAACATAGAGGACACCCGAGTGATGTATGCCTTGCTTGGAAAGGCATATTCAGAAGCGGCTCACACGTCTTATGCAGGTCTTGCAGAATTAACAGACTGACTTAGTTAAAAAAAGTGGATCAAGGTGGATCTGGGGTCATTGAGACTATTCCAGTGATCCCTCCACAACGAAACTGTATGCACTAAATTGGCAGCTTGTTGCATAGTTGTGCAAACAATGCCACTTGAACCCAACTGCTCAAATGGTACAGTGCTGGAGTTCCTCCAAGAGCACTTTTCAGCATGGTACCCATGTTTGGAACTTCTGTGGGCACACATTCCCTGGTTTGTTGTTTTTAGGATTAAGCCTATCTGCAGGTCACAAGTTTCTTCTTAGGACCTATCAGTGGTCCTGGAATGGTTATCCATAGCTCCAATTGAGCTGGTAGTGTCTCAGAGAGGTTTCTGACTCTAAAACTGCCTCTTTTACTAGTGTTTACTTCACTGAAAAGAGTAGGAGATCTGCAGGCCCTGTCAATAGCCTCTACCTGCTTAGCTTGCAGAGACTTTTTTCCTCCACCTCATGTATCTCCAGATCAAGAAAGGCTTTATCTACTATGCCTAGTCCCGGCACTTAGGATCTACATCCATCACACTGACCAGTGGCATATCCTTCCAACCTTTGGTTTGATATGATGGTTGCTACAGGGGTAATGCTATTACCAAGCAGCACCTTTCTCAATGGGTTACAGATGCTATTACTCTCTTCTTTGGGATGTGTGGAATGGTTTGTATATAACCTGGAAGGGAACAAAACGATGACTTTCCTGACATTCTAGGCATACTGTATGTCTTCTCTGAGACAATTAGTATCTAGGGATTCTATGATATAGATGCCCTTTTATGGTCACCTGACCACACAATGTCCAATAGAACTGGTGTGTTTTCACACGTGCTTCAGAAACTGGTCTTGTGGGGGCATTCCTTTCTCAGGCAGCCGTATAATACGTGTAACTGGAGAGGATTACCTGACACCAGTACCCTCTAGAAACAGCACAGCAAACACTAAAACAATATCTCTTCAGTCTTCTTCTGCTGTTTAATGTAGGATATGTTTTCTAATGCCTGTTAGGATAAAATATATTTTAGCTTTCTTTTTTATCCTTGTATCTACTTCCTATATGTAAACATGACAAATGAGTAAAGGATGCTTACCTTATGAAAATAACTTTGTAAACTTTGCCACTTGCCTTGGTCATTATGGATAAATATAAATTTAAATTCTAAAATTTTTTTCTAATGGTACTTTGTGACGATATCCATTGTTAAAATCATCATACAAACAAAAGCTGAATTGAATTGATTTAGTCCTTGCTTGTAATAGAAATGGGGTGGTTTATGCCATTTTATTTCAGTTAGTCAATTCTCACCCACCTGCCCGTTATCCCCTATCAAACAACATCTACCAAACCGAGAAAAGTGTAGGAGAGAAGAAAGCTTTGTCTGCCCTCTTTTACATGCATGTCATGATTGACTAGTGTCATGTGTGATTAGTGTTCTTTACACTATTGGCCATGTCTGGGTGGGCATTTTGGGATTTGAGCTTGCAATTATTTGATGATGGGGCAAATGCTTTTCTGATGCACCACATTAGAACGGATACTAACCTATTAAAAGAAGATCTACATGGAATCTGGTCTGATCAGGAAACTCAGTTGTAGGGTATAACATAGAATCTTTAATCTTCATCCTCTCTTTTGACAAAAATACCTGAAGAACCAAGGGTTGCTAGAATAAAGCCAAAATTATAAGGAATTGTAGTGCAACTAATGAGTTCTGATTATATCAAATAGTAAGTACAAAAAATGTGAAACTGGGAATGTTCTTGGGTTCTTTACACCACAAGGGTTCTCTGTAGAATTCTACAATAGAGCACATGCCAGTGTAGCTACAGCATATTTTCTGTAACTTCAAACAGACAATACAATTAGCCACTAGCAATTTTCATGAATTCTTCTGCAATCACATTAGACTGTATTTAAAATAAATAATCTTTTTTAGTTAATGTTATTCGCCACAGATAGTCAATCAACAGATACATCTGTTCAACTCTGATGACATATGTGTCCTCTCCTCAGGAGACACACACATCACACACCAGTGATAGCATTAGCAATGAATTGAGGAAATCACAGCTACCACATGCACTGTCACAACACTACACTGACATCAGACAGGACTGCTTTACACTCACACGAATACATATGAGCCTTCCTGTTAGTATCACTTAACCTAAGTCATGAGAAAACTGAATACAAACATACTGTCTAAAATTCAGTTTTGTAGAGAATTATACTTCTGATGCCATGTGAATCATAATGAAGCAGGCTGTTTTGAATAAACAGTAAAATATGTGTCTCCAGTTATCATTATAATAATGCCATCACATGAAAGAGTGCAGTTCTGCCTTTCTGTTTTTGCTCTGTAGACTGCTTATTTGACCAGTATTGTTATATTCTCAAAATCGCAGAGGTTTCATGAAGTATCAAAGATCAGGCATTCTTGAATATTAAAATATGACTGCCTTATTTTGCCCTTTTTAACAAAATCTTCAGTTTTCAGCAGATAAAGACAAACGCTAAAAATAGTGCATTTTAATAAAAAATGAAAGGCATTGCAGGGATATTGCATAGTAATATTAACTTTGAAAATACTGTGTAGTCAATACTTTATATTTCAAGTAATATTCCTCAGCTTAACTCAAAAAAGACTTCATATGGAAGTTATTCCAAGCAAATTACTCTAATATATTCAAATTCTAATGCACTAAACACCTGCAAAGAATTCTCATGAGCCTCTTCATCGTCCTCTACAGAAGCATCAGCCTCACCCACATCATCTTGAAGGGTTTATCTACTGTATATAGGCAGTGAAAAAAGTTCATTTATTACTCATATTCAGTATTAATAAACTCTCTCTCTCTCTCATTATTGGGCTGTTGAAATGAAATACCTCACACTATAACCCCTGCTTATACCTGGTAATGCATTAAAAGTGGCTGAATCTACAAACCACTACATGTTACTACCCAGCTTAGTCAGAAACACATGGTAAAGGTTATTTTGGTGGAGCTGTCAGAGCTGTCACTGGAGAAAGAAGAGACAGCAATTATTAGTCTGAGCAATTAGATTGGATCAATTAGATTTGCATTGATGACACCATCATGCTCAGACATAGTTACGAGAACAACCCATTTCTGTGCTAATCCTAGCTTAGATACTGCAGTAAATACGTGAAAAATTATGTCCTGTTACATTGTAAAATCCTCCTCCATCTGTAAATGCCTGACACTGGCCAATGCATATTACTCACTGTTCATTTTTTATTACTGTACTGTCTTACTCTGAAAAGGAACCAACTACACAACTGAATGAGACAAAGAAGGGAATGATCTTATTCATTATATAGATAGAATTTTTTATCAACATCTATATTTACAATGCTGTATTGAGTGTTCATGAGTGATTCTGATTAGTCAGAAAGATGAATCATTTTCTCTAACAGCAGCTCTGATAATAGTTCCTACTGCAAGACTTATATTAATACATTTTCTACAATGAGTTTGTTTCAAAAGTTTTTATACATCAGGTAAAATATATAGACACACACAAAATTGTTGGTACCCTTCGGTCAATAAAAGAATAACTCACAATGGTCACAGAAAAAAACTTTAATCTGACAAAAGTAATAAATAAAAAATTCTATTAAATGTTAACCAATGAAAGTCAGACATTGCTTTTCAACCATGCTTCAACAGAATTATTAAAAAAAAAAAAAAACCACCTTATGGAACAGGCCTAGACAAAAATGATGGTACCCCATCTTAATATTTTGTTGCACAACCTTTTGAGGCAATCACTGCAGACGATTCCTGTAACTGTCAATGAGACTTCTGCACCTCTCAGCAGGTATTTTGGCCCACTCCTCATGAGCAAACTGCCCCAGTTGTTTCCGGTTTGAAGGGTGTCTTTTCCAGACAGCATGTTTCAGCTCCTTCCAAAGATGCTCAATAGGATTGAGGTCAGGGCTAATACAAGGCCACTTTAGAATAGTCCAATGTTTTCCTCTTAGCCATTCTTGGGTGTTTTTAGCTGTGTTTTGGGTCATTGTCCTGTTGCAAGACCCCTGACCTGCGACTTAGACCAAGCTTTCTGACACTGGCCAGCGCATTTCTCTCTAGAATCCCTTGATAGTCTTCAGATTTCATTGTACCCTGCACAGATTCAAGACACCCTGTGCCAGATGCAGCAAAGAAGCCCCACAACATAACAGAGCCTCCTCCATGTTTCACAGTAGGGACAGTGTTCTTGATATGCTTCATTTTTCCATCTGTGAACATATACAGTAGCTGATATGCCTTCGCAAAAAGTTCCATTTTTGTCTCATCTGTCCATAGGACATTCTCCCAGAAGCTTTGTGGCTTGTCAACATGTAGTTTGGCATATTCCAGTCTAGCTTTTTTATGATTTGTTTTCAACAATGGTGTCCTCCTTGGTCGTCTCCCATGTAGTCCACTTTGGCTCAAACAACGACGGATGGTGTGATCTGACACTGATGTTCCTTGAGCATGAAGTTCACCTTGGATCTCTTTAGAAGTCTTTCTGGGCTCTTTTGTTACCATTCGGATTATCCGTCTCTTTGATTGGTCATAAATTTTCCTCCTGTGGCCACGTGCAGGGAGGTTGGCTACAGTCCCATGGATCATAAATTTCTGAATAATATGTGCAACTGTAGTCACAGGAACATCTAGCTGCTTAGAGATGGTCTTATAGCCTTTACCTTTATCATGCTTGTCTATAATTTTCTTTCTAATCTCCTGAGACAACTCTTTCCTTCGCGTCCTCTGGTCCATATTGAGTATGGTACACACCATGTCACCAGACAACACAGTGACTACCTGGAGCCCTACAGTATATATATAGGCCCACTGACTGATTACAAGATTGTAGACACCTGTGATGCTAATTAGTGGACACACCTTGAATTAACATGTCCCTTTGGTCACATTATTTTCAGTCTTTTCTACGGGTACCATCATTTTTGTGTCTTCACTGTTAGGAAACATCATCAGAACAGATATTTTAGCTTTGTGCTTTGAAAGAGAGCACAAATAAACAGAGGCCATTTATAGCTGTTACAATGTAAGCCTACTAACCTGATTTGTGGATGTTCATAACAATAAAGTATAAATGGATAAAAATCTTCAATATTCTTAAGAAATTGGCAAAATGCTGCGGAATAAAACAATACAGGATTGAAAAATAACCAAACAAATATGTATGATATTAACAAAAACTACAAGAATGAATAAATGGATGAATTTATGAACAGTTTATACAAAGTAAAGTCTGCATGATGAGGATGAGTAGCAATTATCAAGATGATTTGCACCATATCAATCAAAAAATTAATTCATGCCATTTTGCTCAGAATTTGAAAGCTATCAAACTGTCTACATGCATCATTTAATAGTAATTTGTTTTAGAAATGCATATTAATGTTTTGAAGCCTATTTCTGATGTGGTGTGATTACATCGATCTTTTGCTAAATATAGAGCCGTGCAATGAATTATACCATTTTGACGGTAGTAGAATGAAGAGAGTTAATTGCTCTTCTACCATAAGATAATTTTATGTCTGTCTTCCAGGAATTACAACACAGAGTTTTAAAAGAAGGCTGGAATTCACTTTAGTCCAGAGCATTATCATATAAGTAGGGATGACTCAAGGAGGGTGATGTACACTTTTCTGTATTTTTCAAAGTAACTCAGTGTTGATTTTGGGAATTACTCAGAGGCTATTTTCATCTTCCATGGTGGAACGCCTGCATTGTTTTTATTGACCTCCACCCAGGAGAAAACAATAATATATAAGAGGCACTGAGTAAATGAGCAGAAAAACAATAATATGTTATATGCCATCTGCCACAGGACCATTCCTAGTAATGGAGCATCCTCCATCAGTCATTCTGACAAACACTAAAATGAAAATATATTTCTGGTAACAAACACTCTAGATCAATAGATTCCACAGGGCTAATAATTGCTCAACATTGCACACACACACACACACACACACACACACACACACACACACACACACACACACACACACACACACACACACACAAGATGACAAACAAGGTTTGGGAAGAAACTAAAAATAATGACACTTTTTTTTTTTACAGTCATCAAATTAATTTAGCTAGTGGTATTTGTGGTATACTTTTATAGTACAGAATTTGTAACAAAAAACAGTATCTGTCAGAGAACATAAATTTTTTGGATTTGTTTAATGTACAATTGTCTATTTATGAACTACTTTGACCTATTTCTGTATAAACCTTATTCTAATCATCCATTCATTTTTGCAAAATTATCCAAATTATTATTATAGTCACAGGCAGCCTGGAGTCTATCCAATGAACCTTTGGGGACAAAGAGAGGAGAGGGTGCCAACACATCTCATGGCACAAGGGTACAATCACATACACACTCTCTCACAAACTACGGACTCCTCAGAGATGGCAATCACGCCACAGCACTTGGACAGGTCGAGGAAACGGAAATACTCTGAAGCACCGGAAAAACAAGCTAATCACTCAGGCATCGTGCCAGATTCATTCCAATCGTTTATTAATTTTATGATCAAGTAATTATTATATATCATACATTAGCTTAGGTCTGTAAATGCCTTCCACCAAACCACTTTTATTTACACCACTGTTCCATTTTTATACAAAACAGAATTTAGAATTTCATGAAAATGAATCTAGAAGAAACATGGAATAAAGTGTTATTCCATGTTATTCCTACTCACACATCATATAATAATCTAATTAGCTTATCATGTGGCTATGCAGAAAACGTAGCTTTTGGGTACATTTACATGAACATTCAGAATGCTTAAAAAATGTGAAGTCAGTGCTATGACTTGAAAGTTATGGCAAATGGGTTTGTTTGAGTATTTCTAAAACCGCAGACCTGCTGGTATTTTCATACACCACAGTCTCTAGAGATTGCTCAGAAAGGAGCAAAAAGGAAAACATCCAGTAGGCATCAGCTGTATGGATGAAAATGGCTTGTTAATAAGAGAGGTCAACTGAGCAGGACCAGACTGGTTGAGTTGACAGATCACTAGAGTAACTCAGATAAACATTCCATACAACTGTGGTGAGCAGAAAAGCATCTCAGAATGCACAACACACCAAACCTTAATAAATCATGAGCTGAACATGAGCTAAGGCTGCAGTGGGCACATATTCAAAACTGGACAGTTGAAGATTAGAAAAATGTAAACTGCTCTGATGAATCTTGTTTTACATGCATTATGTCACAAAGCAAAAATCAACACAAACTGGTTTTATGAGCATAAACATTAAATCGCATGTGATTATCCATGATTCTGCATTACTGTGCTTCTGCTGCCTCTAGAACATGTTCTTCTGCTGAAATTAAGTTATGATCACAACAAAACATTTGTTATGTCGAGATCATAAGAAAATGTGGACTTCCATATGAATATGAATATTTTTCTTCGGCCTTTTCAGGCAACAGATTTAAATTCAATACATCACTTTTGTGATCAGGTAGAATAGAAGATTTGCAGCATGAAAGTGTATATGAAAAATCTACAAGAATTGCATAATGCAATCATGTTGTATGGAACCCTCAGAGGTGGAACGTGTGGAATCCAGGTGCAGAGTTTTTTCAAACACACAATGCATATAATCCAAAGCATAATCCAAAAATGTAGTAGAAAAAACAAACAGAGAGTCAAAAGAAAAAGCATACACAAGGGAAACAGATCCAAAGACATTGAGCATAAAATGTGGTCAGTAGACAGGCAGCGTTCCAGTAACCCTAGATCAGTCAACATGGCAAACAAATCCAAAAAAACACAATCCAAACAGCAGGAAAACAGGAAAAACAGAACAAAGTCATACACAAGGAAACTTACAAAAAACAATGACCTGCTTGATATGCAACGAGTTGACAATACTTTGCATGGGAGTTAGCGTTAACCTGGTATAAATACACTAGAACCAGGAAGTAATCTTTGAACCTGAAATCCCTCAGTATTCTGGTGATGAGGAGGGGGAATAGAGGCTGAAGTTTTTACAGAACCCTCCCTCCTAGGAACACCTCCTGGTGTTCTGCTACTTTGCGGTCTCCCCCCGGGGTCTGGGTGCTGGTTAATCAGGGTGGGTTCTGTGAAATTCTTCTTTAGGGGAGGGGTCTAGGATATCACCAGGATTCACCCAGCATCATTCCTCTGGGCCGTACCCCTAACAATGTACTCAAGACATCCCTTTCTCCTTATAGAATCCAGAATAGTGTGAACAATGTATGCTGGAGCTCCACTGATCTCCAATGGTGGTCAGGAGTGTGCTTCAGGGTCCTCATTAGATGGAGGGGTGTGAGCCGGCTTGAGGAGATGGACACGAAAGGAAGGCGTGATGGGGTACTGTGGTGGGAGTTTCAGGCAGCAAGTGACTGGGTTGACCTGACACAGTATTTTGAAGGCAAATGAAAAGGGGAAGGATGGAAATCAAGGTATGGATGGTGAGATAGTCACCGACGGTTGGCCTGCAGTTTCTGGCATCACACCGCCCGCTGAAGGCGCACATGTGCACTTTTCCAGGTTTTTTGGCTGCTGGTGATCCATTCGGCTACAGATGGGACATCTGATGGTTCATCTGACCATGGAAAGAGTGCACTGGAATGGGGTGACGTTTGTGAAGAGTGCATCAGGGAGTTTTGAGCACATTCTTCCAATGCTCCAGCGCTGTTACTTACTGCAAAAATTCTGCAGGGTATGGTTCACAGAAGGCCTGCCATACGCTGAAGGTGAACTGGGTCCTACAGTCAAAAATTATGTCTTTAGGTATCCCGTAGTTCCTCAAGATGTGGTCTACGAGCATTTTAGTTTCCATGGACGTTGGAAGACACTTTAGGGGCACAAGTTTTCAGGCCATGGAGAAGCAGTCTACTGCTACTGAGATGTAGGTGAAGCTCTGGGATTCTGGGAGGTATTTTACAAAATCTTTGGCAATATGAGACCATGGGACATTCTGACATGGGCGCAGATGGCACACGCTTTGACATAGTCTTCCTTGTCTGTAGTCAATGAGGTCCACCAAAATGCCTTGGGCACATTGACCCTTTGGATAATGTCTTGGGGGATGTACAGCTTGGTAGGTGGGTACTCTGTAGGCATGGGTTCATTGGCTTGGCCACATTGAATTTCCTGCATTATATCCCACTGGGTGGGCACAATGATGATGGAGGGTGGCAGTATGGGTTCAGGTGTGGGAAGTTTGTCAGCATGGTCATGGTTGTGGGCCTGATTTACTATTCTTTTTGCCAGGAAATTCAATTGGGTAATGAAGAGAGTCTTTTGCTGTTATGAATGTATCCCAGGTTTGTGATGACCTGGAATGGGTGTTTGGCCTCCTTCCACCAATGCCTCCATTCCTGTAATGCCTCTTTGATAAATAATAGCTTATGATTCCTGGTTGCTTTTCACTGTGGTGAAAATTCTTGAGAAGTAGGCACAGGGGAAAAGCTTGCCTGGTGCACCATGCCACCATGCACCATACCACACTCAATATGTCAGGTTTGCACTCACAGTGAGATATCTTAACATGGAAAGTTACATTACGTGTATTCCTGTGCTAAAGACAAGCAGTGTCCCTGAAACGTCCTCTAAAACAGCAGTGCAGAATACATAATGTGGTAACAAGCACAAAGAGTGTGAATCATTAATCCACTTAGCTTTGTGGATGTGTTTCCCTGATTACAAAGATGGGCTGAAATCAATTAGTTAAGTGATTTCATCTTACCTACAGGAATTTCAATATTTCTAAGTTTTTTAAAAAAAATGTATTTATTTTGTTTGTTCCAGTTTGCAAATGGCCAAATTTTGTGTTTATTAAATCATACCTAAGGAACTCTCAGTCTCAAATAATAGTTTTGGTCTTGCTTAGCTTTCTTGGCAGCTTATGACAGCCTTGAAACTTTAGCCTGAATTTTTGTGAGGTTAGTGCTGAGGTAGCTTCTATCACGGTTTGCCAGTGACACCATGGAGAGAGCAGTCTGTATGTGAGTGTAAGTGTGTGTGTGTTTTGGGGGAGGGCACCAGCCAACCACAGTCTCTGGGCGACTCGTCGCCATCTGGGAGGTATGACCCTGGAACCGAGAGGTTTCCGTGGAAACTGGCTCTAATAGAATCATGGCCGGGGTGCAGCAGGGGGCAAAAGAGAGATGGAAAGCGGGAGAGAGAGGTGTGTAGTCTGGCCCCCTGCACAGACAGACTAGGCGTGGTGAATTAATACTGGACAGAGGAGAGCTCATTCAAGGTCAATTGAGAGAAATGCTGAAAAAGGAGCGAAAAACACAAACCAGTCCAACTTGCTCTGTGGAGAAATAAGGTGACTGAGCGAGAGGTAGTAAAAAAAAACATCCTACATGGCCAATTTAACACTGGAGATCAATATGTTAAATAGCCTCAAAAAATGTAAGCAGATTAAGCATGAATATACACAGAGATGAGATGAGATGACATGAGATACTGGAATGAGTAAGAATCATAGTTTCTTCTGCTAATTTCTTTTGCTTATCCATACAACAGGACTTCAATACATATAAATTCCCTGTAGTAATTTACCTTCATGCTACATACAGAAAATAAAAATTGGATAAAATGGATAATAAACACAGGGAACTGAGCAGGTCTTTAGGGGACCTTGTCCAGTGTTAGAAGACAATGATTGGTAATGATGTTGGACTTAATTGAGCTGGGATTGTATAGCGTACATATTAGTGGAGAAGTGTGTAGTATTAGAATCTGTGAGTCAGTTGCATGAATTCCCGATTGAACTTCAAGGCACATTATAGAACAATTTTGTTAGTGATGTTTACAAATATGTGTAGACAAGAACATTAAAAAAGTTTCTAAATCATTAGTGATTAGTCCTGATAGTGTACATGTTGTTTTTTTTTTTCCGACGAATTTGGCAAGACCCAAATTTTGACAATGCTAATACTTTAATAATAGGTTATTGTTCTAAATGATGTGGCTGCAAATTACTGAGCAGTAACAGATGGTGTGTTTTTTGTTTTTTAGCATCTCACTTGCAGAGAAAACAATAAAGATATTTAGAATTACTATACTGAAAATATCAATTGTTCATATTTTTGCAGGGGCCTTTTATTACCAGTATGACTAACATTAGAATGGCTTCTGCCAAGATAAAAGATATTGTATTGATTAAAGTATTGATTACTAATCATTTAAAGTGTTGCATTTAAAGAAAAAGAATTGAATAAAAAGTCCAGTTCTGTGAAGGTAAGGAATAACATTCAACAGATAGTGTTGTTAATGGACAATAATCCATGCTAGGATGATGCACATTTGCAATGCCTTGCTTTATTTGAAAACACAGAAACTCAATATCCATTATTGTAAGGTGACATTGTGTTTTTGTTGGGAAATATTTTTAGGAAAAATAAAAAACTTAAATATTTCCTCGCGTAAGTATTCGATCCCTGTTCTATGGAAGCAGGCAGGTTACACAAATGAAAGAAATCGCCTTAACGAGAGCACAATTACTTTACCTTTGGCATCCTCCTGTGAATAATTTAACAAGCAATCACAGTTTTTGGATAAATAACTCACTGTTAAAGGATAACTGGTCACACTCTTATAAACGTAGAGGAAAATGAAGACCAAAAAGCATTCCGTAGATGTTAGTTTCATAAAATTATGAAAATGTATGGGGGCACGGTGGCTTAGTGGTTAGCACGTTCGCCTCACACCTCCAGGGTTCGGGGTTCGATTCCCGCCTACGCCTTGTGTGTGTGGAGTTTGCATGTTCTCCCAGTGCCTCGGGGGTTTCCTCCAGGTACTCCGGTTTCCTCCCCAGGTCCAAAGACATGCATGGTAGGTTGATTGGCATCTCTGGCAAAATTGTCCGTAGTGTGTGATTGCGTGAGTGAATGAGAGTGTGTGTGTGCCCTGCGATGGGTTGGCACTCCGTCCAGGGTGTATCCTGCCTTGATGCCCGATGACGCCTGAGATAGGCACAGGCTCCCCGTGACCCGAGAATAGTTCGGATAAGCGTTAGAAAATGAATGAATGAATGAAAATGTATAAATCAGGGAAAGGGTACAAAATAATATCCAAATGATTGATATCCCAGCACATTTGAATTAATATTCAGAAAGTGGAACGTGAACCAGCCAGTAACTGCCAAGAAAGGCCATCCCTCAAAACTCGAACAAAAAGGACTTGTGACAGAAGCCTCAGAGAGGCCCAAAATCACTTTGAAGTAGTTACAAAGTTCAGCAGCTACAAGTGGAGAATCGGTTCACCAGTCAACCACATCAAGAGCACTGCATAATTCTGGCCTGTATAGGAGGGTGACAAGAAAGACACCGTTACTAAAAAATTACCATCTAAAAGCACATCTGGATTTTTCCAAAAAACATGTGAGTAGCCCATGTGCATGTTAATCCCTCTCCACTGCTTCTCTCTTTCTTCTTATCCCGAGGCATCCAGAAAGTGTACCAGCTCCGATTGTCTTGCGTGCAACGAAGACTGAGATGAGGCCGACTCTGTGAAAATCCTGAGGCCTCTAGAGATCTACCAGCTCCAGTTAGACTCTGCGATACTAAAGAGGAGATGTGAACTCTATGTGGTCTTTTACATCAATACAACATTTGTCAGACTGTATAATTAAAATCACACCGTCCAGTGTCACCCATATGAGGATGAGGTTCCCCTTTGAGTCTGGTTCCTCTCAAGGTTTCTTTCTACCATTCAAGGGAGTTTTTCCTTGCCACTGCTGACTGAGTGACCTCAGACTTGCTCATTGGGGATAAATACAAACACATTTAAATATATCTAATATTAATTTTGAATTTTGTATTCTATTAATCTTTATATTATTCTTTATATTAACCTTTGTTCTATGTTTATGTTCTGTAAAGCTGCTTTGAGAAAATGTCAACTGTAAAAATCGCTATACAAATAAACTTGAATTGATTTCAATTGAATTGAATTATCCCAGCTGGGATTTGGGAGAAAGTTCTGTGATCAGATGAGACCAAGATAGAGCTTTTTGACCAAAACTCAAACTGCTATGTGTGGTGCAAACCTAACACTTCTTATGCCTCAAGACAAACCATCCCTACAGTGAAGTATGTTGGTGGCAGCATCACTAGAGTTGCTATAGGAACAAAAAAGATAAATGTCCAACAGTGGCCCAGTCAAAGTCCTCATGTCAATTTTATTGAGAATCTGTGGCACTATATGAAAATTGCAGAACCCTGGTGTAATCCAACCAATCTGAACAACCTGGAGAAAATCTGCCAAGAAGAATGGGCCAAAATCACTTCAGCACTGTGTGCAAAGTTGGTACATATGTATCCCAAAAGACTTAAAGCAGTTATTGCAACAAAAGGTGGCTTGACCTAATATTAAAATATGGAGGTTGAATACTTATGCAAGCAAGATTTTTTCCTAAAAATATTTCCCAACAAAAACACAATGTCACCTGCCAATAATTGATTTTAAGTTTCATTCATTCATTTGAAAGTATTTCATTCATTTGAAAGTATTCATTCAGTCATTCATAATATGAGAGAATCGATCAGGGGTCTGAATACTTTACCAAGGCAATAAGAAGAGTTCCTAACTTACAGAATGTTATAGCACCTCTTACTGTAACAATCGTTCCCTCACCAGCCAATTTGTTCTTTCTCTTGAAGTTAATAAAATGAAAAAAGGCATTGCACTTTAACATATCAATGGTATATTTTAGATATTATTATATATTATTTATATTATAAAACAGTTAGCTATTCAGTTGGTCAGTTAGTTAGTTCTGGTATAATAATTTAAATGGACAAATTTGCTAACATGCTGACTGGTACATTTCATTGCTTTCAGAAATTCAGTTAGACTGTGTGTTGTGTACCAGTTCACCAATTGTGGCTTCTTTGAGAACTATTTTCAATGGAAGAGAAAAAATAAACACAATATTTGGCCTCAATATTGTAACTCAATATTTTGTACAGTATTTTATTTATAGAAATGCTGCATTAAAGCAATATCACGAATACACAATCATGCTGTTGTACTGAATATCAGGCAGATGTGATTACCTGCAGTCTCGTGGCTTGCAGAGAATCACTTCTGTGCTGATTTTCAGTACATCAGCACACTTGCTTATAAAATATTGTTTAATTATACATTTATTTATGCATGTCTATATCTATAGGCATTGTCTATAGTTTACCTGTTTATTATAAGCCGTAAATTTGTCTTAAATTAGTCTTAGTCCCTATGAATGTTTTGTTACTATGGAAACAGTAATATATTAAAACAAGCACTAATATAACCATTTATGTTACAGTCAGAACTATTGTCAGAGCTGAGCTGTAAAAGAAAATCACTGCCTTCTGATTTAAGAATTCAGCTGCACTGTGGTAAACATGCAGTATATAGTAATATGATCATAGTCCGTATAATATTCTAAACCGTGTGATCCGATGATTGCTGACACTGTTTAGTCTTGATTTATATATGCTCACAGGCCATGGCAAGCTCTGCAACTGTAAAGTAAAACATGATCACCAACAACAGTTTTGTATATTGAAATTTCTGTTCGTTAAAAATTTGAAAGCCACTGAATCTGATAGTGCTGGTGCTGGTGTTTATGCATGAGACACTGTTTCAGCTCAGGTTATACGAGCAGGCTTGGCATGTCATTTTTTGTATTCCTCTCAGTCATGGTAGGATGATAAATATTTCATATGGCAAAAATGATATTATGTTGTTTGTATAGCTTTACCATCCTGACCTCCATGCACTCTGTCAATACAGTATGAGCCATTTTTTTTGACATTATCACTGTTTGCCAAGGATTGACACGCACAATTTCAGTTTTCAAAAAAATAAGAAATAAATAAATAAAAGACTAAAATAAATTGGGTTGTAAGGCTGCTCACACTGCAAGAACACTAACCAAAAGTTCTGACATAAAAAAAAAAAAATCCATCAGATCATCTGACAGGTCAATCGAACATCATCATCATCATCATCTTCTACCGCTTATCCGAACTACCTCGGGTCACGGGGAGCCTGTGCCTATCTCAGGCGTCATCGGGCATCAAGGCAGGATACACCCTGGACGGAGTGCCAACCCATCGCAGGGCACACACACTCTCTCATTCACTCACGCAATCACACACTAGGGACAATTTTCCAGAGATGCCAATCAACCTACCATGCATGTCTTTGGACCTGGGGAGGAAACCGGAGTTCAATCGAACATGGTTAAGGTAATTACTTGAGCAGTGCTGGGCCCTCACACTTCACATCAAACGACCTCTGATGCACCTGAAATTTGTGCAGTTCTGAGAAGGCTTCAGTGACCATTTGCCATTAGAGACAGATAGACTACAGTATATCACTATTAATTATTATTAAAAGAAATGATCATGTCATGCATAGAGAGGCAATAAGTAAGATAAGTTTAAAGAAAACTGGGATAACCTTCAACAAATCAAAGATTATTGGCTGAGGCTAAATAAGATTTTGTTCATAATTGCTTGGGAGCTAAGTATCCCCAGTAGACTAGTTGTCAGTGATTTTATTAACTGAATAATTTTATACGTTATACCTATTAATATTCGCACAACATTTTTGAAATTTATTTGGAAATAATGTCCTTCACAGCGATGTGATCATAAGACTATAGCATGCTTCGCTCATTCAGAAGTAGAAACTCTGCCAAAAGTATGTTGAAGACAAAATACATTAGACTAGACTAAAAATACTCTAAAGGACTATAGACTGATTTAAATATCTTTTAGATGCAATAGGAAGACAAAATACTACTATAATTCATAGCCAAATGTAGAGCAAATGCAGAGTGTGGCCTCAGACACTTTATTAGAGAAAGATATTGATGCATTGGGAATTGCTATACTTGTGGGTGTCTTTACTAATGTGCTTAATTAGCTTTTCATACTTTATTGCACTCTATTACATTGCATTTTTTTTAGCTTAGTCATTTAGGTCTCTAACAACTTATTCATTTATCTACCAGTGTTGGGCTTGTGAACTGGTTCTATAAATATAGCCTTCTTTCATAAGCATCCTCAACTTCTAATATATTACAGAGAGTTTCAGAGTAGCTCAATTTCGTGATATAGGTAATGCAGACCAGACTGACAACCATATATTTACGCACTATACCTCTTGAAGACATTTTCCTGTCTGATCTGACCCATAACATCTTAATGGCTATAATGTGGACATATTTTATAGCCTATTCATTAGATCATGTCTGGATTCACAGAATACCCAGATGACCACAGAACACTTACAAATTGCATGTTTTCTTTGATTATGATGTGATTGTACTGATTTGGGAAGATCTCTTTATGAATTTAATGATTTTAATCCCAGTAGGAAACCCACTCTTGCAAAATACAGTAAACAGTTTTGGATGAATTGCTCATAAGTATGCCTGTGATTTGTAGACGGGGAATTATTTTTTATTTATTTATTTTCGAAAGCAGCTCTTCTTATCCTCATGTTTAGATGTGGTTCATCCTGTTTCTACAACTGGGTGAAAGAGAGAGAAAGACAGAGAGAGAGAGAGTGCGTTTGTGTCTGGATAGTGGCTTTCCCTGTTCTATTCAGCTAGTTGTAGGTCAGTCTTGCAGCATTTGTATCACTACCACATTTAAGATCTTTATCCTTAAGCTGTTTTATGTTCCACTTTAGACAAAACCATATAACAAATGATTAAATATAGAGGAATATTAAAAGGCAAAAAGAATTATTATAATTAACAACAACAACAACAACAATAATAATAATAATAATAATAATAATAGAAAGAAAATCAACCAGTGTGTGGTTGTATGGTTAATACAAGCTCTACATCATACACACTGAATTTAGGCATTCAGTTTGAAGACTCGACTGGAAACCAGCAGATGGGACAGTGAATACATGTTCACTATTCAGTTTCTCCAGAGATTTGTACTGATGATCTTAAAGAAAAGAAATTTGACAATGCATGGATGTCAGGTTGATAGAAAAGGCTGACAGAATTGATGACATGCCAGTGTGTAATGCCGTTTACACAGACACAGCCGTTTCAGATTGACCACTTGCAGACAAGCCATGAATTACGTAGTTGCTGGCAGCTTGACCGAAAGGAGTAATTGAAGTCTGAAGGGAATGAGATGATAAAAAAGAGAAAATAGGCACTGACAGCTTGTTCGGCTTTATATCTATATCTAGAGATGGAGAGGTTTGGGAACAATGAAGACCTGGGAGCTCATATTTATGTGTTGGCTATGTGCCAGAAGGTGGCCTTAAACCTATAAAATGGCAAGTAATCTGTGTTGTACATCACAACTTTGGTCTACTCAAGAAAAGCTTCGTCCAAAAGATGGTTTATACGTCTGCAGTGAAGTTTATTTATATATTCACATCACAGTGCAGGAAAGGATAAGTGTGATGTGCATAGGTGCACTGATGGACTTATCTACAGTGCTTCAGTTCTAGTAGAGTAAACTGCCAAGGCCCAGTGATGTAGGTGTGGAGCACAAACTAGCCCATTTGGTCCGATCCCATAGAAGAGCTACTGTAGCACAAACTGCTAAGGTTAATGCTGTCTGTGGTAGAAAGATGTCAGAACACAATGCATCACAGCTTGCTGCACAGCTTGCCACAGAAAAGACATAGTGCCCAAGCTGACCTGTCCAATGATAAAAACACTTACAACGGATACATGAGCATCACAATCTTGGTCTGATACATGTGTGCAATCACATATTTGTGATGTGTCAGAGAAACTAGTCTAATTCATGGAAGCTGCACCTCAGAACTTAAAGGACTTAAAGGACCTGTTGCTAATGTCCTTGAGCAAAACAATGCAGCACACTTTCTCAGGGTCTTGTGGAATCTATTCCTTGAAAGGTTCTTGACAGCTGTTTTGGCTGCACAAGGTGGACTTACATAATATGTGATTTTAATCTTATGGCTGATTATCCACAGAAGAAGCAAAAGGCCCCTAAATAAAAGAGGCAACATGTCAATAATGTATGCTGTTTCGACTACTACTGAAAATAATATTAACATTATCTTGCCCAGAGTAGGTTTGCTCATTTAGCACACTCTGATAGGCTTAATAATTTGTGTTTTAATAGACACCAGCTAACATGGCTAGCAATGTGCATTACCCTGCTTTCTAAATCTACTACCTTTTAATGTATGACAATATTATAGGTAAAACAGTCATATTTGCTGTGCACAGCAATCTGTTCTATACTTAAAGACCCATCAAATTGTAAAAAACCTTTTGAGTGCACTTCCCTTTCAAATTCTGAAAGGAAAACCTGTAAATATCAGAGAATAAAACCTTAGTTTACATCCAGTCTGCATGATACTATTTTGTTTAGCTGACAACGTTTGTGTGTTGTATTATATCTAAAATGAATATAGATTGTGAGAACAAACACTTACAGGCTCTGGCGTAACTCTGCCGTGTCTCTTGATGTCCCCAGTGACTGAAGGCTCTTTTCTAATGTGACCACTGTGGAAAGTAATGAATAAATAACTCTTGATCTTGCATTTTTTAAAATACAATAGTTTATAAATTGAGCATCTTATTGCCAACATTATCTACTCACCGTTGGTGTTAATTTGGAAGATGTTGGAAGATGTTTCTTGGAACACATCTTCTAATTCTGAAGCGCTAACCTGTGTAGCTGAAGTAAAAATAAAACATTGCTGAAAATTTTTCAGAAAGGAATCATGAAAGAAACTAAATATTTATTACAAATATACACTTACAGCCTATAACTATTGCATAATCTTATTGTTGAATAAGTGGTGCCATAACTGCAGATGTATCTCATTACCAAAGGCCTATAAGACAATGCACATTATTTTTATATTATTATTAGCAACATGGCTTGATCATACATAATAGCTGAATTCGTTTTTTTACTTTTTGTTGACTCCAAATGAATCAGACAGTGACAGATGGATGCCACTTTGGCTGTGACTTAAATGGGTCATGTGAGCATAGCAACAGTATTTCTTCATCAAATACGAGACACATACACACATACGCACACACAGCATGTGTAATCACAGAAAGCCATTATCTCGATCCACTTCACAACCTTTGTCTCTTAGCACAGGCCCAACATACGCATACAGTTACACACACACTCTCACACAGTGAGTGTCCTTATAGGCTTTTGTCTATCTCAGTTGGCGAAATGACTGTAATTGACATGCTGATTTTTTTTTCTATGCCTCTTCATCCAGTGCATTGACACATAACAACTGTGCAAAATAGAAAGTGATGTTTTGTACTAGAGAACAGTAGAGGACATAGACATTAGACGCTGAGGGAGTTGAGTTGAGAGAATATCCAGTATTCAAGATGTGTGTATGCATTTTTAATTGCATTACATCAGATAAACGTATAAATCATATATTTAAGGTATATGTAATACTGACCCTGTTATTTTTAGTTATTTGTATGACTTGATCAATAAGTAGAAATTTCAATAAGTAGCATTTATTAATACTTTAGTAAAGTGGCATGTAAATCTTATCATCTGGTAAGCTGAATGAAACAAAAGTTATGAATGTACAAATGTTTCAGTAATGAAAGTTTACTTGCACAAGCACATTAACAGCACAGCTGATGGATATTTATGATGCTCACAAAACTCCTTAAAAAGGAAAGATCAGAGAAAACTGAAAACAACAACATACTAAATGATAAAATAGCCGTTGCAGCTCAATAGCCACCATAGACATATAACAATGTCTAAAAATTTCATAGGCTTTTATATTTCCCTTTTCCTGATGCAATAGCTAGTCATATTTGCCCTAACTTATGGATATTTTGAGCCTTTTCCCCGACAAGTTGTTAATATTAAAAAATTAATTCCACATTTTCTTTATCTTATGTTTGCGAGGGTATTTTAATTAAATAACCCATTCAAACTTGCAAGTATAATCTGTATTTAACATGGCAGGAACTCATGCTAATTATATGCTTTAAACTTAAACAAACCAGGTTCACAATTCCGAGCCTCCTTATACATGTACGTTTTACACATTTTTCATTTAACTCAAGAGCTTTTTTTCATGAATACCACATTAATTGTGTTAAGGTTATTTCAAACAATGTACAAATAAATAAGTTTGTTTATTGAGGTCCATTATGTACAAATTATTAAGATTTAGCCTGAATATAACATTTAGATGAAAAGCCTTTTTCTACCACAGCAAAATTCCAAAGAACCAAAGAAATCCATCAGCCATCATTCCATCCATTATTCTTGATCACCAAATTCTGACTGGTAAGAAGCAGGAGATGAGTCTTGGGAAATACATCTTGATCTCTGATTATCAGCACCGCTGTCACAAGATATGTGCGCTCTCCCCACTTCTGTGCTCCCTGTACATACGTACACAGCTGTGCCTTCAAGCATAGATGCCAACTTTGCAAATTCATTGTGGGTGCTCACGACAGCCTACACGTTTGTGACGTCAAATATTTTCATAACCATATCCCAGGCCTCGTATAAAATTTATATTGCTAAAGGCTTACATTTTTTTCACTTTGACAGAGCAAATGTGGTTCTCCTCACAGCATTCCTTGGAGTTCAAGACCATATTGTTTGAGACCAGTTGCTCAGTACCACAAATAATATTCAGTCAGCACTAATTAAGCTTAGTTTATATCATAAATTATGCTATCTAGGATTTTTGCTAGATTAAAAGCAAAAAAAAAAAAGCTATTTCACTTTTCTCTTTTTTGATTTAAACGGAGCAGGATTGAAGAGTGGCTGCTTTCTGAAACATCATGAATGAATGCGTAATGTTTTGAATGCTGGTTTTACCTTCAGTCTGTTGCTGGCTATATGCCAAACCATATACCAGTGCACTAAATAGTTTGTCAAAAATGCACACTGTGATGGATTGTTTGTTGCCATAGAGAGTAGAGTATCATAAACTCTTTAGTACACCAGTATGGACCACAGCTATGTTTGAAAATGAATAACCTCTGGCTGCTTTGTCAAGTCAGTGCTCAAGTCCATATTTAGTCCATATTTATGTCTGATACCAGTGTGATTATACCGTACCACAAAACAAGTCATCCAGAACAAAATCTGTTTGTCTACATGTTTAAATAGGAGTAAATTGTAAAAAAAAAAAAAAAATGTGCTCGAGCTCTGGAACTACAACAGAGCTGGCGCTTGTGCTTCTACGGACACTTCTGTTAAATGGCTGATATTTTCAGACGGCACAGCAATCATCATTCCCATCATACATCATGGGAATCACATGGGAAGTTAAGCATCTGGTTCTCTTGTAAAGTCACAATAAGGTGAAGCTAAACAAGCTTAAGACTGTCTGTTCACCTCACATCTGCCTTGTCCTACAATGTAAACATGGTTGTAATGACTGTAGAATGATTCCTGGAAACTAAATCATCTCAGTACCTGAGATTGGAAGCTGACTGCATTGCTGAAAAATTTAACTGGATATTTGACAGATATTTAACCTAACATCAAAAGTGTTGGCCCAGTTTTGCTCAGCCACCACTGATCCTGTCCTCACAACGGTCTGATATTTGGCTCTTTGACCAACTATGGTCTGAACAGACTGCAACATTTTGGCTAAAATGAGCATATGCAGAAAGCAGCCCACTGCCAGGGAACTCTTCAGCTCCAGAATCAGGAGGAAGTGAAAAATTACCGTTGATGACCTGTTGCATCCAGACCACCACATATATAAACTTCTCCCCCTTAAAAATTGTTTCTCACTCTCTCTTTGTTTACAGTGCAATAGTCGTATAATATAGTGTGGTATATTACCGATGTGTTTTGAGTTCTTAGCCAGTTTTTGTAACCTCTATAAAAATACAGTGGAAGCTCTGGTTAAATCCCTTGTATACTCAACTCAAGTGTACTTGGCCAATAAAACATACGGTAGGTCTGGTTATACTTCTGATAAAATGATCTACACAATACAGGCAACAGGAAAATTGAGCTCATGCAGTTCAGAGAAGCAATTGAAGCTGATAGAGTTGTAAAATAGCTGTAAAATAGCACACCAAAGAGCCTGGGAAAAACAGCACTGGCATCAATCTGCAACAGTACTGACAAATATGTCACATTCAAAATATCACACAGCACAGTAACTTCACATATTAACCCTGGGAATGTTACACCTAGCAAACCGATGTGAATACCCATGACAGAAAGATCTTGCAATGGACCTGAATAGAACATGACATGGAGCAGATTGAGGGAATGTGTGCAACAGTTCCAACTAAAGTATTGGAGAGAGCCTCACAAGTCATGAAAACCCCCATGGCTAGAACCACAAGCTAACATTTTGTATTGTAGCTTAAAGCTAAGACTTGACAAAAACCCAGAGATCATCTTCATTTTAGTTTCAAGAGACCAAGGGTATCAAACTAATACAATTATGTACAAGATATGTTCAGAGACCTGACTTAATTCACCCGATATTAAGAAACAGATATTTAGATTTTTATATATGTCCCTCGAACAGATGTTGATAAGTGCTCAGACGCATCCTGCAATGCTAACCACTCAATATAAAAATAAGATCAAACCACTGTCTGACCTTTCTACCGGTACTACAATTTATTTACTGACTTGGCAAATGTTAAAATTCACTGTAGACAACAGTCACAGTCTTGCAATAAGTTTACTTCAAAACCGATTTTTAGGAGCAACAGGTGAGGCTGGGGAAGAATCATCTAAACTTGCATTACATTAATAATTAAACACAGCATTACATTAAGAACTAAAGCTCAAAGATGAACTTTGCATAATATTTTGTAGATGTCAAGATGAGACACTCTTACAAGCAAAGTAAATGTGATCAGTTACTATTTTTTTTTGTCTTGTTTTAGAAGGCACCCAAAGCTTAGTGTGAAAACACTGCTTTTTTTTTTTACATTTACATTTTCGACATTTGGCAGATGCCTATCCAGAATGACATACAGTGCTTAGAAGTCTTGATATTTTCATTAATAAATACTGGTTCACTAGGTCACAGACTAAGGATAGAATGAGTCTCATTTATATAGCTGAACAACTAAGCGTTAAGGGCCTTGGTCAGGGGCCCAGCAGTGGCAGCTTGGTGGATCTGGGATTCGAACTCACAAGTAGTCTAACACCTTAACCACTAGCCTGGATTTAAGAAAAAAGATTGGATGTGGTATATTTGAGAATTAAACTCTAGAATGAATTGACACATTTGCTGGGTTTTTCTCATGTGTCAAACAGAATGCATAATCAGTTGCATTTAAATTTTTTTCCATATGTCCTAATTTTGCGCTGACTCTCCATTTTTTGCTTGACCCACCCTGAAATGCATATGTATAAAGATAAGTACTGTGCTGCCATGTACCTGTTTCATTTATGTTCATACAGCAGTTTTGTACATAATGCACATATTTTGGACAGAATAGGTTCTAATTGGTCCTGAAATCAGGCACAAAATGCTGAGTGCGTCAGGCTTGTGTGTATGTGTGTGAGGTGAGTGTGTGTCTTACAGCTCTAGGGCTAGGTGAGATCTCTGTGCCTTGTTTAAAGGACCTCCTGCAGAGACCAAGGTGGATGTCATATCCCATCTCAGCCAATTATCATCAAGGCACCTAGCATCTAGCTGTCTCAGTAATTATCAGGATGTGCACTATACAACTCTATCCATTCACAGAGACACATGGTCAATTCAATTCAGTATGAGAGTATGGGAGTATTGATCTTTCAGGTTGCTATTACCTATATTCTTATTTATTTTACAAGCCTTCTTAAGTGAGCAAATCTAAGAAACTAGGTGTTACATGGCAAAATTCTATATATCACAGGTACAATTTACTGTCATCAAACATATTAACTATGATGTTTTTTCTAGAAGGAAGAGGAATGAGTCTGAAATGTTCGGCTGCAGGGGACAAATTAACATTTGCCCCATCTGACTTGTTCATCGATACTGTAAATGCCGATTCTGCAGCACATTCAATTACATTCTCAAAGCAGAATAGGACTTAATCAAAAGCTCCCTGCTCATTATACATGAGGTCAGCATCTGCCTGCCCCTCCTGCAGATGAAAAATGGCAAACTCATCAGGAAGCAGGGACTATAAGTAAAAGTATTTCCTAAGTGCCTTAGGTCTTACTCTCTGGGTAGTTTTTATCACCCTCAGTATTACTATACAAGATCTCTGGAGGGACAAAAACATTTTAACTGCTACTTTCCATGGCATTATGAATCATTTTAGGAACAAATGCTGCTGTAAATAAAATATGTTCTTGAACCTCCTCTGAATATACAGTTCTGTTTTGATTCTCTATATGGAAGGTTATGCATCTATTTGTCAACCTCCTTTTCTTTTTAGCAAAGTTGATTGGCAGTTGCCAAGTACAGAGTGGTGCATATAGTATATTACAGCAGGTATGGCTACCTGGAAGGGAAAATTCCTGAGGTTCCATACTCATTCTGGGGTAATAGAGTTTTGTGCTGGTGGCGTGGACGTCACGTGGGTGATTGAGTTGGTCCAGGTGTTGAGGCTAAGGTATATAGTTTTTGGCTAAAGAGCAGTCCCTCCTCGTGTGGTTGTGAACACGTGAGCTTTATTGTTTAAAGTGTCTCTATTCTCAGCAGTTACTTGTTAAGGTGAACTGAGTGGTCTTTACAATTATTCCCTTCTCACTCTTGGAAGCTGCAAATTGGCGTGTAGGGCTGTGGATGCCAGCTGGATAGACCGATGGTGTTGACAACTAGGCAGGCCGTTTTTAACCCATCTTGTTCGCTACTGGTGCTGGATAAGTAGTTGATCAATAATTAGCAGGGAGATGATACAGTATAAGCTAACTGTAAAGTTGGTAAAGATTCCCACCATGGTTTGAAAGAAGCTATGGTATAAAGCGAGTGGCTGACTGACTTTACAGTGGTGGATTTTCCTTTCCTTATTTCATGCTGTCGTACACTCGGGGTGTTTTCCAGTGAGTATTTGGTGTGCCATCTAGGACCCCCACCTTCCTTTAGAGCAGCCTTTGGCCATCCTTGTAATTCCCAGCCTGTGCCCTGCTTCAGAGATTGTGTTAGCCAGCAGCACTGGTCTGGGATCCAGACCACTGGCCTGTGTGTATGAATTTATATAATTTATTATGTGCTTAGCTGAAGTGTTTCTTCTATTTTTCTTTTATGATTTCGATGGTGTACCTTTAATGCTGTTTGAACATTTTAGTGGGCCATTAAAGATTGTTCTTCTTTTTGTAAATTATGTCTCCTTCTGATCAATGGGAACAAACATGTATTGCCTATTTTTGATAGAGTTGTTAATCTATTCAAACTCTTTCCTGTGATGAAATACCCTCTTTTTGCTGACCTGTACTTTTCCAATTAAACCTTCTCTCCCCTGCTCTTGCCACATCTATTTTTAAGACATCTGGTGTTACATTGCTATTCTCTATCATATCTTGGCCACAATCATAATTGTGTTTTGGGTATTGTCTTTGATGATACACAAGTATACATGTGCACACTAACATTATTGTAATGCAGTGAGTACATACAGTATTAAACCTAATATTATTTTGGCTTCCTGTTTTGTTTCATTATCAATGAGACATAATTAGCTAACTTTGGTTTGTATTGTTATTGAAACGGCACACAGCATTTATGTATAAGGGTTTAGAGTTAAGATAAATTTTTGGTTATAGTTGGAAATTACGGCTAGTATTATCCTTATCCACTCGTGCCTGTGTAACTGTGGCTTCAGAAAATCCTTCATGCTGGTATTGAAACAAATGAGACTGCACATGTCAATGACAGCAGCGATACCCAAAAACAGAAACAGATATGATTGAGGTAGGGCTAGGTTGAATTTCTCACGGCTGGAGCCCACTGATTACAGAGATCCCTCACAGCCAGTGGTGCTGTAGCAAGGAAATAAAAATTCCACTTGCTGTAGAAAAAAAAAGACTAGTCAGAAAGCTCTCCAAAGCAATTTACACTACTGCTAAACTTCGGCCTTCATATCCTTCTATATTCCCCCAAGGGCCAGTGAACTGTAGAAAGGTGGTAAGATGCTAACTCCCACTAACAACTGTGAATGTGAGATAGCAACTGCACCACGTCTCACTGTATTCGCTATCATAACCTTTACTCACTCACGTCACCTTTCACTGTGTTCTGCTTTCAAAATAAATTTTCTGCCTCTTTTTGTCTTTGTGTACAAAGAACTGTACAAAGGGGCAGTGATGGCCCACATGTTTAAGGCACTGGGTTGTTATTGGAGCTCTCTGCATCAGGCATTTTGTATGAGTCTGACCCTGTGCTCTGTCCCCAACTTCCTAAGCTGGGATTTGAAAAGAAAAAAAAAATCATTGTACTGTAATTTATATGTGACAACAATAGAGGCTTCATCTAACTGTACTGCCATGTGGCACTATCCTTATCAACACATCTGCACACAAACATGCACACACACCCATGTATGGAGTGCTGCTCAGGAAATAATTCATACTTGCTGTGTGCATGTAACTTGTTTACTGGGATACTAATGGCCTTAACTGCATAATTAATTAAATACTGTTTTGCTATAACATATGGATCTGGTGCATGTATAAGGATTTGATTTTGATACATTTAGTTTTGCTTGCTTACTGATTTTATTAATTTATTTTTTTCTTTCTTTCTTTATTTTAACATATTGATTCTGAGAAATTTATTGTTCATCTAGCATGTCCACTGGATTGTTTATTGACACGTGTTCTGGCCGATGTAAAGATTTATTAAAGTTGGTTTGCTAAGTATTGATGTATTATTGTATTGGTTTAGCATGTTTGCCTCACAGCCCAGGGGTTGGGGGTACATTAGTTTATGTATATTGTTTGATATACACTAGATTATTAAGGGATTAATACATATAATTATATATAAATGAATTAGATGTGGGGGCACGGTGGCGTAGTGGTTAGCACGTTCGCCTCACACCTCCAGGGTCGGGGTTCGATTCCCGCCTCCGCCTTGTGTGTGTGGAGTTTGCATGTTCTCCCCGTGAATGAGAGTGTGTGTGTGTGTGTGCCCTGTGATGGGTTGGCACTCTGTCCAGGGTGTATCCTGCCTTGATGCCCGATGACGCCTGAGATAGGCACAGGCTCCCCGTGACCCGAGGTAGTTCGGATAAGCGGTAGAAAATGAATGAATGAATGAATGAATGAATGAATTAGATGTCTTTTAGAGCATCTGAATATTAGAGTTAAATACCATTCATTGCACTAACCTGCAGGGCAGTTGATCTCCAGACGTTAAGTTTAGCAGAGGACTGCTGGCTGGATATTTATATATAAAATACAGCTGCTACATATGTGCCTTTACATAATGCCCTTATTCAAGTCATTACCATGTCAGCTAATTTCTTCTAAAATAATCTAATATGAAGACTATTACATTACATGTTAACTATTACATCTTTAAGTAGCACATGATACCAAATACAAGATATCAAAATATGGCATGTTTAGTAGCCATAAAGGAAGAATGTTGCATGAAGGCAAACATATACATTTGTTATAATTACAATCACCTACAAATTTACCTAAAATAATAAATTTACCATTAACCCATTGGAAATAAAGCAACAGATAATAAGCAGCATCAAAGAAATTCAAAATGCAGAGGGACATGTGCCAAATGTAAATACTGCTATTATTATTATTATTATTATTATTATTATTATTATTATTATTATTATTATTTATTATTATTATTATTATTATTATTATTATTATTATTATTATTATTATTATTATTATTATTTAGGGTCTTGCATTTATTTTTAAGTATATATTAATTTTTAGGATGTTTAATATAGCTGAGTTTTAGACTTGAATTTCACATTCAGTGTGTTGCTGTAAGCTTGTAATTCCTGTAACATCCTGAATGTTTTCAGTTTCTTTCTTAAAAATGATCCTACAAGGCTTTGAATGGCCTTTTAACCCTTCCTAGAGCCCAGATCACCAAACTGTTCTGCTTTTACAGAGTTGGCCACACTTCATGATAATTAAGTAAGAAATGCATTTCATTATTCTTCTAATTACCTTAGTCCTAATTCCTATTTAAGCAGTAAAGCTCTACTCAAGATTTCCCACATTGGTTCTGTATTTTGCCTTGCTTTTTGTGAATAATGATCATAGTATGATGATCCATCTACATCTTAACTACTTGTTTCTTGCATTAAACAGGGCTGCTGTTATTTATTAGAGCAATTAAAAATAAGAGATTTGTACTGTGAGTTTATGTGTGGTGTAGATGAATAGAGTGAGTGGGATGAATAACAGTGATGCTAACTGATATATAGTTAAATATAAGCCTTAGTGTTTGAGGGGAAAATGTTGTTTTAATATTATTTTACCACGTGATGTGAAAATTAGTTCAATAAATGCATGCAAACATCTAATAAATCAAGTAAAATACAAAAAAGAAATAATTGCAATTTTGAATGTTAGTCAATTACTGTAAATGTATTCTTTTATAAATAATGTAGGAAAATAAACAGTTAATGGAGAATTAATTGATAAACATGAGTAAGTCTTCTGAACATGTTTTCCTGAAATCCTCAAGGTGCTATTCTACAAGGAAAGGGAAATATGTATCATATTCTGAATAATTATGCACAGCTATTTTATGAAAACTTACCGAAAGCCATTTTTAATATCATTTTTGTTTATGTGGGAAGCATGTTTTCATTTGTTTAAACTTTTTCAAAGCCTCCAGAAATTATTCACCTCACTGGTTTTATTTTTTGCTATTGCAAATATCAAATGTATGCATAATAAATGCATTTTTAATACAATTCTAATAATATGGAATAATTAACTAATATTGAATTCTATAATTAATTCAAATTAAATGATTTGGATTATGAAAAAAAAATATTTGAAAAGAAATAACTGCTAATTTCATAGGTATTTAACCCTTATGTGTGAATTGGAGGGGATAAATATGTATGAGAAATTTATTGGACTTTTCTAATATGTGTCTCAGTGCTTTGCAAAGATTTATTTGTGAATTTTCTTCCATTGATCAGAGCAATTTTCTTTCCAAAATAAAATAAAATAAAATAAAATAAAATAAAATAAAATAAAAAGAATAAATATATGCCTTGCGCTGCTTTATTTAATTTCTATTGCTAATATTATCTGTAAGCACCTAGGGACTGAGAGTAAGGCAATTTCAATTCTCTGTACTGTATGTACTGTACATGTGGAAGATTGATAATAAAGCAAACTTGAACTTGAACTAAATGAAAATTGTTGTGGACAAATGTGTATGCCAAATACTGTAAATGTTTAAATGCCAGTATACATGAATGAAATTCAATATACGGTTTACAAAGACATATAGTGTTATATATAGAATATAAGAGTATTTTAGTATGCAACTGAACAGTACAACAAGAAGATATCTGATATTATCCCTAATAGTTGTACCCCACACACTCACACCTTTACCCTGAGGAGTTAAGGGCAATCTAAACCTTTGTATTGCTCTTGTAGCAACAGTGTACATAAGCAAATTTAAAAGTTATTTTAAGTAGTAAAAGTTCAGATAGGTTTCATGGAGTAAACTGAGTTACTGCACTTTATCATTTGTAATCAGTGGTGAAAATGTGTAGTGCCCTTATTAACCCACTGCTGAGGCAATAAACTGAACAAGAATCTGTCTTTGGTATTGAGTGCTTTATATGTGCCTACGTACTCATCTTACTCACCCACTTACTATCACATTGTTTTTACAGTAGAGGAAAGCTTTTGGAAGATACCTATATTTTAACCATAATATGCAGCACATAAATATTTGTAATGGTTTCTTGAGGATTCTTTGGACGGTAATGCTTGAGTTTTCTCTTGAAGTTTTTTATGAACTTTAGATCTATTTCTTAAAAGGAAACACATGATTTATTTATTTATTTATTTATTTATTTATTTATTTATTTATTTTACACATGGTTTCTTGCTTTTAATGTTTTTTTATTTTATTTTATTGTTTTTATTTTTATTTTTACTCTCACATGATTTCACTTGTAGGTGTACTAACAAATATTATTAATATGGGCAAATTAACTTTCTTGTTGAATACAGTACACTGAATATGATTAGACCTTTCTTCATAAATTCAAAACATCATTGCAATTAGTATCAGTCAGTGATAAAATGACGATGAACTGCTAATGCTGCCCCTAATCTCACTAACTACTCAATGAGCCATTATCTTTCACCGTACACATTTACCAACATGATCTAATGAGAAATTTATAAACATTACAGCAGAGAGGAAGGGCAATGGGATATCATTTGAGGCCATGTTATAATTTTCTGTCAAAACACAAAAAAATATCATGAGCTGTTTCCTACTGTGTTCATTTCTGCTTGAGATTTTTTTCTGAAAAAAATTCTAATAAATTGGCATACAGTTTTAACAGTAACTTATTTTACTGCACATTTTATTGGACCACAGCAGGACAGATTTCTTCAGAATGAGAGATCAGGGAACTTGCAGAAATTTTACTAATCTAAAGATCTTTATAGAAGAATTATTATTGAAGCATTATTAATGCGAGTCAAGATGTTGAAAGGTTTTCAAAGAACACTTGGAAACAGCGAGGAAACTTACTCAAACCTTGGTTTAATTATGGCAAAAAAACATCACTCTCCTTTTATAGTAAACTTTTTTTACCTCATGTATGACATGAGAAACAAAGTGGCATTAGTGACTCTAATGCAATCTAGATCTGATGCAAATGTTGCCCTTTCCAGCACATAATTATATAGTGTTATAGAAAGTTAGTTTTATTTTTGTCTTTGCTTTTCTGGTTGAAGAATTTCTACAGTACTGATGCTTTGCAAAGACGTACTGTAGATATAAAATGTGTGAAAAGTATAGCTCTGTTCAAGTAAGATCCTTGAGTTACAGTGATTAACCTTAGACATGATATGAGCTGGATCTGTAATTCTAATCCACCATGAAGTGTTCTGTATGAACACAACATCTGTGGAAAAAATACAAAAGCTTCTCTACAGATAGCACACATACTGGACAATGGTGTCTAACAGATATGCCTGTGAGTGTGAAAGAGGGGGAAATAAAGCTGATATCTCTGTAAAGCTAAGAGCAACAAACCTGATATCACTTTCTTTCTGCTTTTTGCAGGCTCATAATAGTATCACTGCAGACTGTGCTTTTTTGAGTGGCTGCTTGTGGAACTTGTCATTGCTTTACTGTGCCTTCATTGTGACCCTGCATAAGCACAAGTACCTACAGTACAGCAAAGCTCATAAATGAACCTCCGAGTAGTTGGAGCTCTCAGATAACCATGTTACTATAGCTCAGTTATATTTTAAAGTCTAACCTAGGAATAAGTGAATAGAAAATGTTAGTGAAATTATTAGAATTTATTTCATTACATTGGAACAAGGTATCCAAAATCAAGTAGGCCAAAAACATTTCCACTGTAATAAACTACTAGGCACACATGATATTTATATTTGTGTTGAAATATTTACATTTACGGTCAAGAATTCAAGTGAAGAAGTCATTTCAACCATATATAGCTGACGCCGTACACAGTGAAATGAGACAATGTTTCTCCAGGACCAGGGTGCAAACAATACACCAAACACAATACACAAAAGACAATACACAAAATAATATACACGGAAAGCAGTGCCGATCCGAGTACATACTGTATATATTATAGTACATGTGCAAAAAATACTGGAATGAACACTTAATTTAATAGCAGCAGTTATATGAGGTATTGTAATGAATTGTGTAAAACAGCAATTCTCTGAGATGTGCAAGACAGCATGTGTAAAGAGCAAAAACAGTGCAAAACAGCATGTTTACATATCCGTAAATGTAAATCTTAATGCAAAAGTGAATGGTGTGCCTCAAGTGCCTAATTACGTTAAATACTACTACTGTATATGAGTCTGGTATAGACTTCTAGGTTTTACTTTCAGAGTGCATCTATATTTAATAAAGTACTCATTAAGTGTCCCATTATGATCTGAGAATGGTCACTTATGAAGTTCCACAAAGATTTCAATTTGTGTATTTAAGTGCTACACTGTGTCATTGTTTTATTCTGTGGTGATAAAATTAAACTGTATTAAGATGCTACAAAACATCAACAGTGTGAAATATCGCACATGGGGATTTTTATTTACACTTTTGAACACACACTTATGAATTGCCTAGTGCAAGTGCTCACAACAGTAAAGATTATGCAGCTACCACAATGTGCAACATGAACATTCATTTCAGGTTTAATAAATATACTAATCTATACATGTACTGATCATAAGATTATTATTAGCATTCATTACCACTGTATTTGATTACATAAAGTACATTAATGCAATAAGATTTGTTGACACCTAAAACTTTGGATCTGTTGCTACAGTCTGAAATATCACCTGCCTTCTGTTAGATTATGGACATAATCTGCAAAACATAGCATGAATATTGTTATGAAGTGTTTCTAGCTCAAAAGCATGACAGAATGCAAGTGCTGTTGCAGACAGGTGTAAAGTGGGTTTAAGAGGTGCTCCAAATTAAAAAAAAAAAAAAAAAATTGCTATGTTTAAAAAACTGCCCATTATATTGTTTGGTAAAAATGTTCTACAGCTCCAACTACATCTCAGACAGTCCTATATGGGTTCTTTCATTGTCCTGAAGCATCTGATCAAGTGAACTATGCTTATTAAAAAGAGCTTAATAGATAAAGAGAGAACAAAAACAACAACAACAAAACTTTGGACAGTGTGAGCTAAAGTGTGAATGAGGAAAAAATACATATGCTGGAGGAAGCTGAAAGGTTTGGCAGCAGGTAGGAGGAGAAAGATTAGCTCAACTGACAACTCCATTAGAGACTTAACCTTAGCTTTGATCATCGCCTTAGCCCCGCTTCAGCTTAGCTGACGCCTGAGTGCTGATACACAGCAAAGCTGACAGGCTTCCGAACACAGGTCTGCCTGTGATCAAAGACCTGTCTCTAATGACTGGAGCAGCAGCACTCACTCGGCTCTCCTCTGAGACGGGAAGCTTCCAAATGCAACCTCACACTCAGCCCTAATCTCTCTCTCTCTCTCTCTCTCTCTCTCTCTCTCTCTCTCTCTCTCTCGCTCTCTCGCTCTCTCGCGCTCTCGCTCTCTCTCTCTCTCTCTCCCTCCCTCCCTCTCAAATATTTGCACTGCATATTTCAACACTAATATGACTTTGGTTTATTTTGCTTAGTTTGACATTATCTACTGTGGTACCATGTGAACGTTTTTCCAATTCAACAACCTATGCAGAAAATACACCTCTATTTTTGAAATCTTTCCTCTTGCACCACCTATGTACACTTAAACATAAACTAGTCTAAGAACTGATGAGCTACTTACTGTTTCTCTCTTGACCTCTACAAGTCTTGGTTTCATTATGCAGTTAGTCATCTTACAAGATAAGATTCATTCACATTTACTTTAAGGCAATCAGAATTATCCAAGGTGCCTTTCGGCTGCGTTGAGTAGTTAAGGGTTAAGATGTTTGCTCAAGGATCAAACAGTGGAAAATGGGGTGGTACGAGAATTCAAACTCTCAACCTGTCACAGTAATCCAGAGACCAACCAGTAAGCCTCCGCTTCCACTTCTATGAACTAGTTTTTTTTTTTTTTGTAATAAACAAATAGCAAGTAAAAGGAAACTAAAGAACTTAAAGGTAACATTTTAAAATACGGTTCCTCAATTTGTGCTTAAGTACTTACTAATTTAGCAATAAGTAAATGTTAAGTGTTAACCATAATAGGTCATCAATAATTACATGTCAGTAAATAATTAATCATTGTTGTATAAAGTATTATAATGAGTAACTAATATTAAATTATAACTATGGTGACAAAATTGGAATGATTTGTAATCCTATATTGAACCACTGAGATATCTACATCTACATGTCCTTGATATGTCATTATTAGAGTAATTAGTAAGTACTTAAGCTTTAATCCATAATGTAAATTGATACCAATTCACCATATTAAGTACGGGAACAATATGAACATAAAGAATGAAAGAGTAATGAACGTTTAATGAATTTACACAAATTTACAAATTTAATTAATTTAGTATGTGTTTTTTTATTCAGTGTAATCTGAGGGTATCAATAATGATCACTTCTGTTAGAATTCTATAAAATGTTGAAGAAATATTTTAATTCAAAAGAGAAAGCAAGAGGCTGTGTCAGAAAGATGAGTGTAATTTAATAAGCTTTTATCAGATTAAGAGATTATTTAGATTTATCTTTATTTTTCGGATAAAGTAGTGCAGAGGTTTAATAGAGTTTAGCAAAATATATAATGTGTAAACTAAACTGACTTTATATAACTGATTATTAAATATAATAGAAAAAAATACCCTCTCAATATTATTTACATTAGAAATGGCTGCTGTTTAATATCAGGTTTGTTTAAGGAATGATTAATGTTATGAGCACAGTGAAGAAAACCCTTTCTTCGTGAGCATAAGCAGGAACGTCAGGTTAATTTGCTCTCCTGCCAAGTGTTTCATATGACAATGACTCAGTGAGGAGAAATAGTGCTTATGCCAGAAAGATGGCTCTTTAATAAACAGAAAACATTAAACATATAAAGAAACTTGAAGTTAAATGACATATCGAAGTCTGCAATTTGTCTTAAAGTATTAATGTTATAGTCTACATCACAGCAGATGGCTAGTGTAGCTACTCTCACCTTAATCGCTTCCTGATATACAGTATATTTTGTCAGATTTACACTTGGAAATATGTTTCTATGTAAATCATTAATAATAACAGGCTGTGATTGACTGCTAGTTTGATGGCAACATTAGGTAATGAATATTAAAGACAGACTTAAAGCATTTTTTTATAAAAGGCTTGCTGATGGGTTTGTACCTTTTTCACAGCTTCACACCGTTCTACAATCAGAGCCTTTTCTTCCTGTGAATATGTTTTTGTCTGCATTGTGAAATGTTACTTTAAAAGGCTCTGTCATACTTTTAAACCTTATTGCAATAGATAGAGAGAGTCATTGTCCTAGATAAAATCACAGCATATTTGGTCCATTAATTGTGTGACTTTTTATATTTCTCCATATTTTAGTCAGTGATAATAACTGATATGAATGCGCTTTAAATGTTTTTACTACCTGTAATTTTCACTTATTTGTTTCCAAATTGCTTCATTTCCTTTATATCACACAGCACTTAAGACATTTCAGATCAGTAAGAAAAAACGTGCTTCCAATTCAAACATAAGATGACAACATAAAAGGGGCTTTTTAGTATGTTTTCAAGACACCTTAGTCAAAATGTTGTTACAGACATTAGCTGCTCGTGATTGGAGCTCGTGATTGGAGGCATTTTTTATTTAACAATGGTAAGGGTGTATTATATCAGCAGACAAGACAGCTTTATTGCTTGCAGTACATTGTCATTATGTAAAACAAACATATAACATTCAAGCTATAATTTGTCAAACTTCTTTGGTTTAGTTATATGTTACCTTTCATAAAAAGCAATCCTGAAATACAAAGTAATGACTTCGGTATACAATATTCTACATTGTAGTGCCTTCAGAAATCATCTGCTTTTATCTGCATCCTCAATCTGACTTTTTGCAATCAGAGATTTGTTTAACTGTAAAATAAATATCATGGACCCCCAACAGCATTTATTTCATAAACCCAGTCCAACTGTTCAAATATTTGCCTCGTTAGTCAGACATGTATAATAACATTGCAGCTATTTATTAGAGCCTTAGAGTTTCTTATCCCTAACAAAACAAACACAAAACACATTAGGTCCAACATATCGTTATTTATAGATCTACTTGTTTTTGAGTTATTGATGTTAGGATTAAACCAATTCAATTCATTTAACCAGTCAAATATACTGTATATATCATTTACACTTGTATTTGTCTTTGGGTTTTGCTATGTTTTGGACTTGCACTTTGGAATACTCTCTGACCTTTGTTTATTGATGACATTGAGCCTTGATCACTGTATGTATGTCTTGATCACTGTATGTACTTAATGACTATAAAACATTGTCTTAAAGAGATTGTGTTTCCCTTTTTTTTTAATTCATTTTAATTCAGTGTCATCTTAAAGGTGGGTTGTCATCTCCAACAAAATAAGAAAATAACAGCCCTTCCCGTTCAAGGTTTCTATAGACATATTTCTCATGTCTGTGCTACAATTATATGTTGTATATATGTATACGTCATTTCACGTTTGTGAGATCAAGACGTTTTAAATTAGGTCTCTGTTTTTATCTGTATAACCATAATTAACAGAATATATTAATTAGTTGTTGGAATAAAACCTAAGTCAACCCACCTGTGCCACCATTGACTCCTAAGGGTTAAGAACCAGGCTCCTGACCCCACTTTAGAGAATCACTGCGATCACTAATTATAGAGCTCTGGACTCAGTGATCATTCTGCACTTTTAGGCTGATGCTTCATTTATGGACTGATTTTACAGCACAATCACTTAATTTTCTGCTGTGACATCAGACTACTACTGCAGAGTCATTTAAAGACATAGTGTCCAGTGTCTAACCTGTCACATAATCACTATGCACATTTAAATCTGCTGAAGTAGACCTTTGTTATAATAAGCCATATGGCTGATTTGTTACATAATGATTTATGTGGAGCAAACAGAGAATCCAATGGCTTTGCAAATAAGTTGGGATTTCCTCTTTGTCTTTGTCAAATGATTTATGGTATTTCAGTGAACCAACCATGATGATAAATAGTGTGGTTTAAGCTCTTGTCTTGAAGTCACAGTGCGGGTAGATTATACAGTGTCTATAAGTAAACAGGTCTTTACCTACTGGCTGGTAGCCCTGCCTTGTAGGACCACCAAATGGATTTCTGCTGCCAAAGGAACCACCATCAATGGATCCATATGACATTGTGGAGCTTTGTTTTGGTGCTTGGGAGGTAAGAACAAGTTGTGTAATCTGTAGGGAAGAAAAATATCCTGTTACTAGAGATCAATACTTATTCTTAAGGATGGAATTAGATTCACATTACTGTATTATATATTTGCTCCAAAATGTCAGTGAAAATACACACATGCATAAAACAGTGTCAAAAACTGAGGCCAAAGGACGGCTGTTCAGATGCACCAGAGCTGTAAACCATGTGCTGTTTGGTATGAGGAGGCTCTGCAGACTTGTGTGTGTAATTGGGTCTGCATGTCAAACAGCATCCAGTATCAGAACAGATGACAAAGTGTGAAAGGAGCGGGATATATGTGATGCAACGTTCATATACATCCATAAACACTTTTTACGCATATTAGCGTGTAATAGCATGATAGCCTTAATTAGGTCCTATGTTAGACAATGACTGTAATTATGGCTTTAAACAACCCTCTTGTACTGGTTGGATTACACATTTGCATTCTATGAGAGGCATGCAATAAGTGTTAAATGGTTAAAATAATACTTCAAGAGTACTCAGACGGTGCAGAGAACTCATCAGCCATGAGCATAGCATATACGCACCTTAAAATGTCAGCATCTAGCATTTATACAGTGGCCTTGACTCCACTGTGAGATTCCACATCAATACTACAAGGCAGTACAGTATTATTTTCTTATACACTATAGGTTTAGAATCAGAATCTGATTTAGAATTCTATTTAAATTAATAAATTACTGTATATAGTGACTAAAATGAATGAATTAGAAAGACTTAGAAGTGGTGACAGAGCTCTCAGTTGGTAGAGTCCCTAAGGGAGAAGTGCAGGGGGTCAGGTCTCTGCCACAGAGGACACTGTACATGAGATTAGTTCTGCCTCACGGCCAAATAATCCAATTCATTTTTACAGAGTAGGAGGATTAATTACTTTTGTCAGCCAAGAAACAACTTCTGTGCTTCTTGATTTTGAGCCTGGCTGGTGAGCTACTGGCAGCACTTTTACAAGCTTCGCCCTCGTTGCCTTCTTCTTTCTAGCGCTCTCACTTTCTTCCTCCCTCTCACTTACACATAGACATGCAAACAGCATCACCCCTCCTTCTCTTTTCACACACACAAATATGCATATGCCTTCTTATTAGCATTTAAAACACTGAACCCATATGAGATTCAGAGCCAACAATTTAAAGTTCTAGAAGTTTATTAATGAATTTAGTTCATTTTTGTTCCCATTTTTAATTCAAACCTGCTTTCTGTAAGCTGTGCCAGTCATCTGCTTATTGCAAGAATGAAAATTAGTGAAATCTAATCACATGACATTATGAAAATGTCACTGCACTGCACTGAACACATTCAGTTCTTAAATGGAATGAGAGGAACTGAATGCAGAAGTCACTTTTCACCTAATATTATGTAGTGTAAAGGGGCATGATGGCCTATTCATTACAGAATCAGACTCTGGGGCTTTTCCCTAATTTTCTATCTAACCAAAGTCACACACATATTGTAGAGAGTGACATGGAGGTTCGAACAGAAAAATAGCTCTGTGATGGGCAGGTCAGTCATTTTTAAATGTAAGCAGTTCAATTAACTAAGGTTGATCATTGTGTCACTCTTCATTAGCTGATATTTCATCTGATCCTGTTGTACAAATCTGTCTGAGCCTCACACACAGGGTGTGAGATGAAAGAGGAAGGTACGCTTGTACCCTTGTAGTGAAATTGATGTGTCAATGTCTTTTAGTCATTTAAATAGCTAATAATGAATAATTAATGTCAGTAAACAAGATCCACTCTATAGAACTAGCATATACCTGCCTGTCAATGTCACAGCTGCATCAGTAGCTAGTATGTTGAATGAAAAAGACCGGAAGAAGTCCACATTCTTACATAGAAGTCAACACACAATATCTGCCATATTGCTTTTAGTTCATTGAAATTATTTATATATTTATTTATTTATTTATTTAGCATTTTTAGATTCTACCTGCTTTGAAACACTGCAATGCCATAGCCATGATTTAAATTCAAAGCCTGGAGCATGAAGCCAAAACAATAAAAAATGTTTCACTGTCTAAATGACACTCAGCACAGCAAAACAGCAGGCAGCATCTTGCCTCATAGCTCCAGGGTAAGTGATATGATTCTGAGTTCCATCAGCATGGAGTTTTGCATGTTCTCCCTGTGCCCATATAGGTCCCTTCTGGTTTCCTCCCACTATCCAAAAATGTAGGTAGGTGAAATGATGATGATAAAATGCATGTAGGTGTTGAATGATTATGTGAATGTGTGTGCCATGGTGCAGTGTGATGAGTTGACACCCAATCTGGAGTGAATTACACCCAATGATGCTCTAGATCCACCACAATCCGAACCAGGATAAAATGGTTACTGAAAATGACTGTATGAATGAAAACATTGTTTGTACAGAATTATGATTTATCGTCAAACCTGGATTTGCCCTGACATATACTCTACAGCTAAGCAGGAGGATGGATTCAAATGTACACTGCATTAAATTGCTATCCTGCATTAATGTGTGCGAAGGGTCAAACTATTTGATATTGGGCATTTAATATGATGGCAAATTAGCATTATATGAGGCTAATTAGAAGTCAAATTGAATGAGATGAAGTGCTTTTTATACTTTGGAAATGATGGGTTCAGTTATTTATCTAAGATGGACATTATTAAGTGTAGAATATTAATCATATTTCCATCAAGAGACACTGCAGATAAATAAGGAATCCATCTTCGCATCAATACTAGCAGTAATATTTACAAATGTGACTCAATTATAGATTGTTAACAGTAAATTATATTCCATATTTCATATGTTTTATATGGTTATGCTCTAAATGCATTCCTTCTAAAATGTTGCTTAATTTCGCATTATCAAAAGAGTCAGAAACCAATCAGCATCTAGCTAAGCATTTAAACGTCTTTTTTAAGGGTCCAACAGTGGGTATTTTCTTCTTAATATTTTGTAGTCAACAATCACTGCCAATTTTAAAATAAATTGAAATGGATTTGATTGGATATATTTTAAGTATGCAAGTTGATTTCGTGTGTGTGAAAAATGAGGAACACCCGCATTTACTTATTTAGATGGAAAAATATACCTCTTGTAATTCCAGGACTCAGAAAGCTGAAATAAAGTATTAGAAGTACAGAAAGGAAAATGAATGTGACCTCGACGTAATATAACATATATAACCCCAGCTGAGTTAATCAAGTAAGTCTGGGTGTATTTGAAGTGAGCATGTTGGTTAAAGGAGACAGGGAGCAGAGTGTGTGTATGATCAGACAGGCCTGTGGAAGCATGGCACTGCTAAATACAGCCATCAGAAGGCAGGCAGGATTGTGAATGCCCTTAGGGGACTGACAGAACGCCTCATCACTTTCCCTCATTCTGAATTGGTCCCCTCATCTCCCATTATCACCACAGAGAGGCTTAGCACAGCATGAGGGAGCACAGGCACCGAGTGGAAAGAACCTGCAGCAAAAGACACTGCCAGAGTAACAGCAGCAGCAGCAGCAGCAGCCACCACAATGGCTCCTTATTACATACATGCAACTGCACTGGAAATGTACTTCTGTAAGCATGTACATATAGTTTACAGTAAACAGTTATTAAAGCAGTGAATTCTGTTATTACAGCAAAGCATTTTAATGCAAATTATTTTATTCATTCATTCATTTTCTACCGCTTATCCGAACTACCTCAGGTCACAGGGAGCCTGTGCCTATCTCAGGCGTCATCGGGCATCAAGGCAGGATACACCCTGGACGGAGTGCCAACCCATCGCAGGGCACACACACACTCTCATTCACTCACGCAATCACACACTACGGACAATTTTCCAGAGATGCCAATCAACCTACCATGCATGTCTTTGGACCGGGGGAGGAAACCGGAGTACCCGGAGGAAACCCCCGAGGCACAGGGAGAACATGCAAACTCCACACACGCAAGGTGGAGGCGGGAATCAAAGCCTCAACCCTGGAGGTGTGAGGCGAACGTGCTAACCACTAAGCCACCGTGGCCCGCAAATTATTTTAATGTTGACATAATTTTTGAATTTGAAAAGTTTCAAAATTCAAATTCAAATGCCAAGCCAACACAAGATTGGAGGAGAGAAGTATAATAAATGGATTCATTTGGGCCTCCAACACTCCTTCAACATAACCAGCACAGGTGTCAAGCTAACACAAAAACTGTCATCTTGGACTGATTGCTGAGGCTTACTGATTTCACCTCATACAGTATGCATGGGCAAGTACATCATATCTAAACTCGTATGCTGAAATATAACTTGTTAAGTCAATATGCAACATCAGCTATTACACTGTAAATAAAACAGTAGCCTTTTTTGTACATATGGTGCAGCCTATGATACCCCAATACCAGACTTTCACATGACTGAATGATGGTCCAATTTCAGAGCACAATAAAGCAAGAATTAATTACGACTTTGGTAAACTACTGTACTCTGACAGTAATGAGTGATATCTGTGATAAACATATACTCCTGACTCACCATCAGCAAACCTCTCATATTTATTTCTTATTTCACCAAACACCACCAAAATTGCAATCTCCTCATGTTTTTTTCTTTATTTTCAACATATATGTATGTAAATACATAGACCATACGGCCAGAAGCATGTGGAAAGCTGATCCCCACCCATATGTATGGTTTCCTCAAAGCTAGAAGAACATGATTGTCTAGGATCTGTGTAAGATGTAAGGTGTCTTTTTACTGGAACAAAGGATTTCAAACCTGTACCAACATGACAATGCTCCTGTGCACAAAGCTAGGTCCATGAAGACATGGTTTGACAAACCATATCTTTATGCATAAAGAATTGATTAGATGTGTCTTTTTGCAACTCCACAGAAAAGCACACTAAGCCAACAAGAGTTTAGAAACTTTTTAGTCTGCAGTTGTTAAATTTCCCCTAAAGTCTAGTGAACCAAGCAAGAGATTCCGGTCACAGGGTCATCATGGCGCTCTGTGGCCGCTTGTGATGTGTGAGCAGTTCAGTGACACTATTTTATCATATTCTGAGTGATGTCTCTGACTCTGATATTTTCATACATATTTTAATTTTGTGATCAATTAATCATGTAGTGTGAGTGTACCCATCTCCAACTAGTTGTAAATACAGCAATGGCCAAAACAGCCAGTGAGAGTCTGAAAGGAAATCAAATTCATCTGCTCTCATGCAGAGCAGATCCCTGAATCTCAGATTATCATCATCTATGTGTTCTGGCAGGGCAAGAGCAAAATGGTATTGTTATAATATTGCTTCTATGAGAACTTATTTGGCATGTCAGTCCCAAATGGTTGTCAGGAATGGCAAACATAAAAACAAACATGAAATGTTTCCTGGCAGTGCATGCAAAACACACACACACACACACACACACAAATATATATATATATATATATATATATATATATATATATATATATATATATATATATATATATATATATATATATATATATATATCCTTTCCCGGTTAAGGGTCGCCACAGCGAATCATCTGTTTCTACCTAACTCTATCCTCTGCATCCTCCACTCTCGCACCAATTAACTTCATGTCCTTATTTAACACATCCATATATCTCCATTTTGGCCTTCCTCTTGACCTTTTACCTGGCAGCTCCATCTCCAGCATCCTTCTACCAATATAACCATCTACTTCTTCTGTACATGTCCAAACCATCTTAATCTATCCTCTCTGACCTTGTCCCCCTGATGTGCTCGTTCCTAATCCTGTCCATCCTCGTCACTCCTAAAGAGAACCTAGAGAAGCTACAGTCTCTAACCCTAAAACACTACTGTCTTGTACACTTTTCCTTTGGTTCTTGCTGACACTCTTCTGTCACACAACACTCGTGACACTTTTCTCCACCCAGTCCAACCCACCTATACTCGCCTCTTAACCTCTTTTCCAAACTTCCCCTTCACACTGGACAGTTGAACCTAAATATTTAAACTCCTGCACCTTCTTGACCTCAGCAGCCTGTAACCCCCGTTCATAAACATGTATTCTCTCTTTATACATAATACATATATGATATACAGGAGGAGGTCATTCCTGTTAAAACTCACTGCTGCTGCTATCCAATGGAAAATGCAGGAACCTGATGTCTACTTTTGCATATTTAATAAAGACAAGAGGCAAAAGTAGACATCAGGTTCCTCCATTTTCCATCGTATAGCAGCAGCAGTGAGTTTTCCCAGGAATTTTCAAACAGTACACAATTAATAGCTTTTGCAGCGAAGAAACAGTGTTTAAGTATGTGTGTTTCATTTGGACTTTGTTCTATTTTAAACTCTAACCACTCTTGTGACCTCAAATCTGACCTTCATAATGTTTCATGCAATCTTATTTGTGTTAACTGTTACAAATTTCCCAGTGTGATTTTTTTTTGTTTTAGTGATATTTCAGGATGACTGCCCACTATTTCACTCTTTGAAACTGCTTCCCAGGAAGTCATTGCTCAGATTCTTGACAGCAGGAGAAACACCGACACACACGCACACACACACACACACACACACACACACACACACACACACACACACACACACACACACACACACACACACACATTTACTACCAAGTGAAATTGCCATGTCATCTAAAAAACTCATTATTGATATAAATCTCTCAATTCTCTTTCTAAAACACAGCATCACCACAGCCTGGGTTCTAGTGATGAGCTGGTAAAAAAGTGATTAATTCTCCATAAAGTCAATCTTTACCTTGCTCGATGACCACACAACTGTTAAAAGAAATAGTGAATTATAACAGAAGGCTTTCTTAAAAGCTAGAGTAGAGGTTTGAGTTTAATATCAGTGCACAGTGGTTAGAGAGCTCATGAATGCTCCTTCAAGCCTTAACAAGCTCCATTTACACAATCAGGCTGCAGTGGCACTATTTATGAGTCACCCCTCAATAATTATTCAGAGAACACACTGAGATGTGGTTTTGTTTCAAGTGTTGTAGCCAGTTCATGCAGCTATACCCAACAGTGCACCTACACACAACACACACACATACACGCACATTCACACACATACGTACGCTTGCTCGCACGCATGTACAACTCCCCAATAAACAACAAACTTTGCAGATATGGCACAGTAACAAGCGAGCAGTGTAGCAGGCTTGGTAATGATGACAAAATACAAGAAGTCAGATCTAACTATAATCTCATGCTCAATCTTGGACTCTCTTGTTGCAGTGAATTCCTATCAGAGCAGGAACTAAAGATAGCTCTGCACAATTTTCAAAATAATTGGAGTGTAAGAAAAGACGTGGCATGCACAGCACTGAACAGACTTCAGTAAGAGAATGGTCTGCTGTGTGTCTGAATGTTACTTAATGATTAGATGTTATTTAATCTAAAGCATGGATAATGTGTTCTTTAGTAGTCAATTTAGTGTGACTGTATGGCACTATCACAGTAGTTGCGGACTGTTTGTGAGTTTGTCATTTTGATTAAATGTATTTATTAAGTTGTAGTTGCTCTGATGTGCTGTCTTTGCTAAATGTGACTACCAAGTTGATGGTTAAATAAAAACAAGCACCATATTAAAAGGGTTTAACCCTTTACTTAAGGGTTTAAGTAGTACTTTATGTAGTAGTTTTAATGTGACAATTATGTTAATCTTAAGTGTGGCTGAACCTGAATGGCACAGAAGAAGTGTAGTGTGCAAAAAAACTGAAAGCAGTGTTAAAATTAGGCTGGCTAACCTTTCCAGATTAAGTCGGAGACTACAGGTATCGAGCAATTCTTCCCAGAGAATTTTTCACAACGTCAGTGAGAGGCACTTTCAGCATTCATGATTATTGTGTGCAGTGTTCTAACAGAAGTATTGCGCATGTTAGTGTTAATTTCGTCACCTATTTTTAATTTAGTCTTAGTCTTAGTCTTGTGCCAAATGTCCTTGTTAGTTTTAGTCATATTTAGTCATTCACATATCTTTTTTGTTAGTCTTAGTTTTAGTCGACTAAAAGTCTCGTCATTTTAGTCTAGTTTTAGTCAAAAGAAAACTCAAGGTATCTCAGTCAAGTTTTAGTCGACTAAAAGTCTTTTAATTTTAGTCTAGTTTTAGTCAAACAATTGTAGCTTGACCACATCTGGAATCTATTGTAAGAATAAATACGATACGAGGCCTCATTAAATGTAATAATATCTGGAACAGAAGTGTTATCGTGGAAATAAATAACTTAATGAAAAGCCTAAGATCAAAACTGTAGGTGTATATATATATATATATATATATATATATATATATATATATATATATATATATATATATATATATATATATATTGCACACACCATTATTGAGGATATTTGGAGCAATATTACATGTAATTGTTAAACTTGATTCCCTTACATATACATTTGCTTTTAAGCCTAATTATTAATTTTGATTATGATGTGATTGTGACAGGGGAGTGGGAAGAGGTTTCAGGTCGGGCTGCAGAGTTTTTTCTGTCACCACTTTTGAATAAGAAACAATATCAAGGCTATAAAACTTGTCAAAACTCCGCGAATCACAAAAGTATCAGTGAGAAGTTGAGAACACTCGTTTAAACAGTGCATACACTCGAACTTGACTGCACATCACATTTTTTACTTTATTGATACTGCTTTTAATCGTAATGCAAAGACCGGTCATCGGGACATAAGCTGTCATGTACAATAAAAGAGCCTGCGCAGCGACAGGAAATATAATTTAACACAAAACAGCCGCCTAGACCTGGGGTGGACTTGAGCTCAGGAGTTTTTATTTATTTATTGAGTGCCGTGTGGACGAATTCTTTCTACAAACACACTGTTTTATTTCTTGATAACAGACCGCTGCGAACTATAACACACCGTTGCCATGAAAAACAGAGCGTTGCCATGGACACACAGGATTCTAACCGCAGAGACGGAGCGCACTATTTTTTATAGCGGAAACAATACAGTTGTTTTTAAATCAATAAACTCCTTTTTAAATCATCATTTTGAGTCAAATTATCGATTTATTTGGTAGGTAGCAATAAAATAAGCGGGATCCGTTTCGCGGACCTGCAACTTGAGCAACAGCGCGAAGCCGCGAACTCGTTGTGGATATTTTAAAGGCGTAACAGCTGATGAAAAAGCAGAGACAATTGTAGACGAAAATGAAGAGAGATTTTATCTTAGTTTTTATTTTATACAAAACATTTTCGTCTCGTCTTTTTTCGTCAACAATAATGCATGTTAATTTAGTCTTAGTCAGCGTTTTTGTACAGTGGTGCAGTCTTGTCATCGTCTCGTCTTAGTCATGAAAAAAAGGTTGTTGACGAACATATTTCGTCTCGTCTCGTCTGACGAACTTAACACTAGTGCGTGTGCGTGTTTGTGTGTGTGTGATAGGTGAATTCTTCAGACTATTCATAGACTGCTGTGTAAAGGGTGCTTTACACAGGTGCAGTGAGGGAGACAACAGACTACATTTAGAAGACGTATGGTGGTAACCGGATGTCCTAAAAATATGATCAAAATCGTGAAACACAACTAACAACCACCTGATGGATTTTGTAGCCACTCACCCTGCATGAAAATGCACTCCAGTGAACTTTTTCTGGACCAAAGCAACCCAAATGGTCAGTAAAATTTGTCCCAAACTGGCCCAAATCCTGAAACTCAAAATATCATAAATGATGCTTTTACACTGTAATGCATTCAAATTCCAACAAACAAAACCATCACTGCCAAATGCAAATATTTAAAAGAATAATATAATTCATTAAAAGGCCAATAAAAGTTTTTTTTGGGCGAATATACATGTATAGGAATTAGGTTACACTGAACTGGTTACCTTATATACAGTATACCCCAGCTAAGAAATGATAACATGCCCATGTGCAAAGCATCATCTAGTGCCAGATATGGTCAAGCTATGGCACTGGTAAGTATATTGTTGGCCAAAAGTGTCCCAACTGTAAGCAGCTACATTTATGATATTCAAGGTAAATCCAAACAAGTCCCAAAATCAACCAATTATAACTAAAGCATGTACACCATTTCAATTTCTGAAATGGCCCAACTATAACAAATGGCCTTACAAAGGCTGAGCAGTGTGTTCAGAAGCCAGGTTCAGATCAGTTCAGGGCCAGATGAAGGTGGTACGCAATAATCCAGCACTTATTTCCTTATAGGAATCACCTGAAGGCATAGTGATGAATAAGGACAAGACACTAACTACAGAGCTGATTCAGGCTAAAACACCTCCTGGGAGGATGGAAAGATGGGCTCTTATTTTGACATCACTGTCAATGGGAAGCAGATTTATAGATTGGACAGACGGTCAGCCACATGAGCATCAATAAAATTTAAAACACAGTCTGTCCACATGGTGAGAGGAGAATTCAGAATGCACAGTAACCTTCACTCAGGCACAGAAGAAAGGACCTTGATAATTTCATTTACTTGAAAGAACAGAGGTGACCTGCCACTCATTTAATTCAATTCTCAGTGATGGATGAAAGAAGAACGCTGTTTATTTATTTATTTATTTATTTATTTATTTGTTTGTTTGTTTGTTTGTTTGTTTAATTGATTAATTATTTAATTATTTTAATGTAACATGTTTGTATATCTATGAATGTGTCATTACAATAAGAAAGTTGGTTTAGCCTTTGCTCTCTTTAATCATACACTTATCATAGACCTTATTACCATGGCAGTGGAAAATATTAATATTTCTATGTAAATGAACGACAAATTATAAAATTGGTCACTACAGTCTGATACGTAACCAACAAAATTAATTCCACTACTGCTAAGTTACAGTTACTTTATTGAAGGTGGACATCAAGGAATCAGCAAAACAGCAAGGAAAATAGTTGTGCTTATTATTATTACCTTGTCAGTATTGTTCAGCTTACTTGCATAATGCGTATGTAGTAAAGAGAACAATCCATGCCAGATGGAAAATATTTGAAATTTGTAGTTACTAATATTTACCTCGGCTTATTCTGAGCAATGTACCACTGGTTTTGGGCCTAGGGTTAGGGTTAGGGTTAACAGATTATGCATTCCCACAACTATCAATAATGTATACATGCTTTGTAAAGTTTTTGACCAAAGAACATAGCTGTCGTTTTTATCCAACTCATACTTTTGTACTGACACATTTTATTAAGAAGCTAATGTATTTTATGACAGGATAAAATTGATTAAAATGTGTAAAACAACTCCCTGAGCAGACAAAGTGGCTGAAATATATTAACATGAACAAAATAATAAAAGGGTGCACTGTAGTGAATCAGGTAGTGCTGCTGCCTCATAAGTTCTCTGATTCAATTCTGAGCACTACCTGTGTGAAGTTCTGGTGCGTTCCTCATCTTTGTTCCTGGCTCCAAACTAGTGCAATTCTGACCAGGAGAAGACAGTTAGTGAAGTTCAGCTGACTACCAAAGATTGGCCACTAAGCAACAAGCAAGCAGCTTGTTGAATTATATTCAGCATAATTAAATCAAGTCAATTAAAATATATGAATATGCAATTCTGATCAGAAAATACCTTCTGGATTGGGCTTCTACCTTTTAATTAAACCGTGATAATCAGTCATATTTCTCTCTTACAAACCTGCCAATTTCTAACAGACAGCAGTGCATGAACTTATGACTTCTATATGCATACATTCACACATGGCTAATGCAAGTGTGGCAGCCAGTCTCACTCCTCTGTTCTGAGCATAGCTATGAAATTCTCCCTTAGGGATTTCAAGCTGCTTTAGTGTTGGATTTTGAGGGGGCTCTCAGAGCTCTCAGAGCTGCCTGGCTTCGGTCAAGGTTTAGGACAGATGGCCTACTGGACATCCAAGTTACAACCTTCTGGTTCTCTCCAATTGTCACATATGTTCCCCCTCCAGCAACTGCTTCCTGGAGTTGTGTTTCCCAACATACTGATCACCATGGTTACTTAGCCCAAGCGCTATGTGTAAGCTAACATGCGTGGAGTCTCACATCTAGTGAATCATCCAAAAAGAAAATGTCACTGCAGCGCTTAGGGTCAAAAATACACTTGCAATAATAGATGTAATTTAATTAAAAACGATTTCATTATTTCATAAATCAGATTTTTATAGATCACTACTGAATAGGTTAACATGTACAGTAAAAGTGCAAGTACTATATTTTTGGTTTAGTCCCTGGGTTTATTCCCTAAACCATCAGAACAAAAAGTATAAGAATGAATTTTCTTGAGATATTTTTTTTTAAGTAAACCACGCCACATCCTGAAAAACAGCTTGTCATGCAAGATAAAGATCCATAACGATTTCACAACCACCAGCACAGTCAGAGCGACCCAGATAAACCTTGCCATCTCCAGTGGATTGGACATGCCCGTTGATTTTAGCAGCCAAAACTCCTTAGAGCAACCAGACGCGAATGATACAGCAGAGTGATTAGCCTGGAATTGTAGCTGCCTGTGCCTTTGTCCTCTGGTGTTGTGGACATTAGACATTCATGTATCAGTCGACCTGTCTAATTAATATTATATATAACCCATGGTGATATTTTCAAGCCCAGTGTAGCATCATTACAGACTTTTGTGAAATATTTCACCTGTTAGACTCACTATGTGTGACACACTATGTCTATTCGTTTTCATTTTCAGTGTGCTCCAACAGTTTTTATGCAGAGTTTGAATAGAGCCAATGTGTAAATTCACACTATTTAATCCCATTTGGAAAATAATTAGCAGGTGAACAGAATGTAGTATCTCTGTCATTAGGAAACTGTTTGGCTTTCTTGCTTACAAATGGTGAAGGCTTTTTCATGCATTATAATTTGTAAATGGATCAGCTACAATAATAAGGCATTAATTAATGCATTATTTGTGTTCCTTAAAATAAATTATACCACAGCTTGGTTAAACTCTCAAATCTGCTTGGTTATAATATATGCATTATTCTATAGTTATTATTATGCATATTAAATATATCCAAATAAACATAGATGAGTCATTTTCTTCAGAAATTTCCATTATTAAAAATCCATAATGATTAACCCCTGTTTTAGATTTTGAAATTCTATTAATACAGACAGAAGTAGTCAATAGTAAATGGTAGTTTCAGCCTTAACAGAAACAGTAGTTTAATATTAATGTTCTCTTTTTGCAATACATTATTGTTTCTATAGTAATAGTTTATTCTCAGGGGGATGTATGGCTGACAGTAAGAGTAATAGCAATGGAATTTAAAATCATGTTGTTGTTTAACAATACCAACCTGTAATCATTGATAGGAGACATTTATTTAACAGTTATGACAGGAGTTTCTCAAGTACAAGAGAAAGAGCTAGGGAGAGAGAGAGAGAGAGAGAGAGAGAGAGAGAGAGAGAGAGAGAGATGCTGGTGAGGGAATTGCTGTTTAGCAAGTAACAGTGATATAGTATAAACCTTTAAACTGTGCTGCAATATATCATTAATAAAACCAACACTGCAATCATTGGCAAATGACTGTGGTATGAACAGAATAACATGTAAAGAAAAGTGCACAGGAAGACAACGTGGTTATCTTTAGAATCCACTTCAGGTTGGTGTGAAGCTACACCAGCATGCATTATTTTCATATAACCATGTATGTCTGAAGTGTGTTGTTCTAGTACATGTTACAGATTCAGGATGTAAAACATTTTATTCCAATCTGAGTAATTCATTTTTTTTAATTTACTGAATGATTGAACACCTAAATAGACTAATCTACCATTTTTATTCTGAATATGGACAATAATTTGTTTGAAGTCACAAGAAGATCTGGTTTGTATTGCATTTACATTCATTCATTCATTCATTCATTCATTCATTCATTCATTCATTCATTTATTCCTTGCTCTTCTGCAAACATGCTTTTCTGTACAGGGTCATTGTGAAAACAGAGCTGGGAATATGTGCACAATGCAAGAAGACAGTCTGGATGGGACACCATAAACCTATGCCTATGACCAATTTAGCATAGCCATTTCAGCTTATGACTGGCTGTTATAAGATAGGAGGAACAGAAGAACCCAGAGGAAACCCTTGTGGACATGTGGAGAACATGTGAAACTCTACGAAGATGTGTCTTAATGGTAGTTCAATGCGAAATTGTTCATTCTCTTAAATTACAAGGTTCCATCTTACATGCCAAGGAATGAGCCCTTAATCTCATTCAGATTAGGTTATTTTATTACTTCTGCAAATCATTTTTTACACATTATAAAAATCTCAAATCCAGACACTAAAGATAAAAATCACCACAAGAGGAGTATGTTTCTACTGGATTGCATTTGGTACCCTCCCAGATGTTTAAATCAAGTGGTAATTTAATCTTACCCCATTTACAACATGGCTACCAAGTGGTTAGAGATGCACAGGAATAGAGAAGAAATGCTGGCTCTTTTTTCAATCTGAGGCAAAACAGCGACAATTTAAAACACAATAAAACAATAATCCCAAAGTATACAAGACTCAGGAAGTGTTTAATGTCTGGCAAAGGGTCACTGATACGCACACTACAAGACTGAATATGGCAAATAGCAGCAGTCAAACTAGCAGCAAGTAGCAGCAGCCTTTTTATTACAATGCAATGTAAAACCTGCATAGAAAATAACAGGCATGTTCATCCAAAGTGTCTAAATAAATGAGAGGAGTGCTGAGTCTGGTGAAAAACCGCAGGTAATCTGGCCTGTAATATTCTCAGAGGAAGCCTAAAAAAACATAAAAATAAACATTGACATAGCCAATCTAAACTGAAATAAATATAACAGAGGGTTACAGTATTACAGAGGACCTACTGTACATCTAATCCTGTTGTACATTAGGGCGAATGGTTTGCTTCCTACTTGGAAGTTTGCTTATATCAGTTAACATGAAGGTGAGTGACATCTGCCCCATGCAGACTCCCCACTGGTATCCCACAGGGCTCAGTATATGGTCGAATCTCAGCATGTCTGTCAGACAGACAATAGTGGATGAGAGCTCATCAGCTGACACACAACAATCTGCACAATGATCTGATCTCCCCAGATCTCTTACTCATGGACAAACAACTGTCCTTTTCCTCACATGTTGCTAATGTGACACTCATGTTGGTTTCTTTTCTACAACATCAGAAGGCTTCGGCCATTTTTGTCCACAAACACTGCCTAGTTACTAATTCTGGACTACTGCAAATCACTAAATCTACCTATGAACACAATTCCTCTGCAAATGACCCAAAATGCAGCTGCACAATTTGTCTATGTTCTCACATACCGCTCCACTGCTACTAGCTTCCGGTAGCTGCATGCATCCAATTCAAAATACTAAAGCTTGCCTACAAAGCCAAAAATGGTCCAGCTCCCTCTTACCTTATCTTAAGCTCTTTTAACTCCTTGTACTGCACCTCGCTCCCTCAGAGCTACCAGCACTGCTCGACTGGTCCCACCATCTCTCAGGGTAAGAGGCAGATATACAGCAAGACTCTTTTCTGTTCTGGCAAAGAGGAGGTGGAATAAAATCCCCCTAGATGTCCGAACAGCTGAGTCACTGGCTATCTTCAAACCGACAGGTGATGACCTACCTCAATCTGAAACTAGCACTTTTCCCTGTTTGCTGTATGTGTTTATTAAAAAAAAAACCCTGAACATAGTTTTAGGTTGATGGTATCCTAAGCCTGTAACCTAGCGAACCAGTGTTAATGTATTCATTGAGAAAGACTTACAGTAAAAGTACTGTTTTCATTTTCAGTTTTCATTTTCGCTTTCGATAAAGGCTTCTGCCAAATGCCGTAAATGATAGAGCGCATCAGTGCTGAGGTGGTGTGGACAGATGTAGAGAACATTTTAGTTAGAGCTGCATGCTAAATACTACACACCCTTTATACCTTACACAAGGTATACAATGAGTATGACAAATTAAATCACCAGCTTTATTTCCAACAGAGATAATCTGCATCTACAGGACAAATATTCAATTAAACCCTGTAGGAGTTGATTCACTGGTTAGTCTGTAAAACAGATCAAAGCTACTGAAGCATGCTGTTTTGTTATAAATTAGATGCTACATTATAGTTAGAGAGCCATGCAACTGCATAAAGACTTTCAGCTTATGTAATTGTACAAAATTAGCATGCAGTATGAGAAATCTAATGCATTTTATCATTGTAGGGAAACCCTGTATGGTGTCAAATAATATTCTTTATAAGAGGCTTTCCAAAGATGCATTGTTTCTCCAAATAGCTCTGCAGGATTCTCTAAAGCAATTATAAAAACAACATTGGCATTGAAGGCAGGGAAATTGCAGAAATGTTGGAATTTGCATATATTCTGGTATGCAGTCATTTTTATTTAGTAAACCATTAATTATGGGGTTCCTTCATGCCACTACCAAATCTTATACCACATCTTACAGAATTCCTAAAACATTACTGTTATTGTTTTAACTGCGGATTCTCCAGAAATAAATTTGAATCCTTCACTCCATTATAATATCCTCAGGCATGATCATTGTTTGAGTTGTCACTGCTACAGTTCCCCTTGCTGTTGCCATGATCTGAACTGATCACAACTAAATCTTTTTATTTGTGATAAAGTCTCCGAAATGACCATAATCTTATTTGTATTTATAATGCAGTACCTTTACCTCAGGCAGATTATATGAAAGACCCAAAATAATTCTGCTTTATGCTTTAACAACAACAGTCTAATAAGGTTATCAAATGTCACACCATAGGAGGTGACACTAAAACATCTTTGTCATTTTCTTTGGCTGTGTTATATCAGATGCAGCGATCAACCATTACATTAAAACCACCTATCTTACCTCCCACAATATTAAACACCTCCTTGTGCCACCAAAACAGATCTGACCTGTCATGGTATGACGTCCACAAGACCTCTGAAGTTTTGCTGCATTATCTGGCAACAAGACATTAGAAGCAGTTCCTGGAATCCTGTAAGGTGCGTGATCAGAAAAACTGCATACTAGAAATACCCCACGAGACATGTTTTATTGGAGATGCTCTGTCCCAAATGTCTAGCCCTCACAATTTGGTCCTTGTCCAAGTCACTCAGATTCACATTCTATTTATCATGCTTCAAAGATATCTGTTTCTGAACTGACTGTTCACTTGCTGTCTAATATATCCCACCCCTCAACAGATAATATGATAGCTAGTGTTCTCTTCACCTGTCAGTGGTTTCAATATTATAGCTGATCAGAGTATGTTCAAATGTGCTGCAAATCAGATATATACATATATAATTATTTATAATTATTATATTTAATAAAAATACCAATAACATTCTTTGACAATATAACTATGATGCAAAAAAGTGATGCCATTCTTCTTTTAAGATGCTTATCATTGCAATGGTCACATGCTTAGGCTTTGGGGCAAAATACACTGGTTACAATCAGACCTTTCAACAAAACCTTGAATACAGAATTTTTTGAAAATATACTTATTTTTCTGAGGTCTCTTCTGACATCCAAATGAAAACTATGTTTTGTTAAACGTTTTGTTAAATATTAAAACACATATCAAAGAAACGTTAAAACGTGGATAGGGAAAAAAAAACAGATATGGTTTTGAAAATGATGATAACACAATGTGAACCTGCACATGCAAAACTCGGGTTTTGAGTGTGTTATACATTTTCTAAAACTGTTTTTTGTAACTGCTGACTAGGCTGGTACTTTGTGGTCTTCTTATTTGACAATAATTTAATTTATTTATTATTATTATTATTATTATCACACCCTTGTGCAAAGGTACCAGAATATGATTCATGCTGTTCTGCTCCAGTGGAACACCATATTAATAAAACCCAGTAATTCTAGAATCTTTGGATGTGTTGGTGTTTTTCCACATTTTGCCTTTTTTAATACTTAATACATTTGCCCTTAGCATGAAGTGTAACGTTTTATGATACACTGTCACTATGCTGGCATGTGCATTTCCAAATTCTGTTTTAATGTGAACAAAAACCTATTTAATATAATAAATAATATATAACATCTAACATTTATTTATTTATTAAGTGTTTTCTACACAATATGGACTTTCCCACCCATCAGTTCCTACTACCTCACTAGCTAACACTGCTTTATCACATGACATCTACCAACCAGGGACAGCAGGGCAAACACATGCTTCCTCCAAGACATCTAAAGCCAGCCTCCACATCTTTTCAAGCTGCTGTTCATGTGGTGCAACTGGGAAGCATAATACATTTGGAGAAAAGTTCTATCTGACATATCTGCATGCATACTGTAGGATCACAGACACTCATGACTGGCTAATGTCATTAGTCTGAGTTACAGAAAAGAAAGGCATTCCTCCTACCATGCCAGTTTTGCGTTCATGACCCCTAGCTATAGATGGTTTCTGACATGGTAACTAGGTGATTTGTAAACAAATAACAAAGTTTTTACATGATAGTTACATGTCAGTTCCACTGTTCTGACAGTTTTATTGTCATCACAAACATATAATTCAGACAAATCATATTCTTTCTTCAGTATCTCATAAATAAGTCTCAAGGCACACTGTTACAGCAAAATGTTTTATAGTTTCTAAAGTACTAACAAGTCAACAAGTGCTTATTTAAGATTGAATCACAACACTAGCTATGCTGCATAAAATATCATAATTATTAAACTAATTACTATTGAATATTGCATTAACCTAAACTCACTGAAGTAAAGAATGGACAGTAAAAATAATTTCACAGGAAAGTAAACTTCAGCATTGAATGCCCTTGTCAATGCTTTCTCCAACAAATAATGTTGTAGTGCAGAACTAATTTCATTAGTGGCTGCCATTTGTGAATGATTAAGGCCTGTTCTCACACAGCGCTGTGTTGGCCACAAAGTTCTCTGAGGTTAATAACCAGTTACAATCAATTACGCAACCAATCTGATACAATCAATGAGTCCCTCCAAACCAACACAGGAGAAGTGCTAGTAGTGCTAAGCACAATAAAACCATATGGATATGCCAGAACATGCTACAGGTCAAGGTGAATGCATTAAGAATATTGCAGCTATAAATATAAATGAGGAGTCCTGAAGGTTGTTAGGAGGAGAAAAGGTTGAGATGTATAATGCCGTTCATGGGGATTAATAGATAGCTTGCTTTATTCTAAATAAATCCTGTCTTGCATACAGCAAATTTTCAAATGTTTGCTGTTCCTAAAACATGCCTGTAGCTACAGTAGATAACTGCTATATAGCTTTATTGATCAAACTTTCAAAGTATAACTTTTTTCTTAATAAATTATTTTTGTATTTTATACTTTTTATTGGCTTATCACAGCATAATTTAGGGTGCATTTCATGTAAATGAGATGTTCAGAAACATAATTGGGGCATTCTTTATGACCATGACATGTCATAGATGCCTTGGACTATCTGGGGGACTTTCTGGCAGGCTTTGTTTTTGTCTTGTAACAGGTGTCTTTGTTTTTGTTTGTGTTTACACGTGGTCGTCCCACCCAATCCTTCACATACTTCTGCTTCTGCACCTCGGTTCCTTGTGTCTCAGTGATTGTCCTCCCGATATATACCTATTGTCTTGTGCTTGTTGTCTGCTGAGTCCTTGTTGTTTCTCCTGGTTTCTGTTCTTTTTCAGTTGTTTAATCTTCCTTAGTATTTGTGTTTGTAGGTTTTGTTGATTGGTTTAGTTGTTTTTTTCACGTTATCCCTGCATTTTGGTCTGATTCCACTTGTTTCCTGACAATGACATGTAAATAATAAAGTAGTTAATGTGAGCTGGCAGCTGACTGATTGTCGCTTAAATCACTGTTCATTTTGGGACTGCAAAGTATTATTATTTACTTTTTTTTTAGTAAATATGATTAATTATTGCCTGCTGATGCCACATGGTGTTGGAATTTCTTCAACAATCCGACACTACAGTACAGTTGGGGCAGAACATTAACTAATAAGCCCTGAGTATTGGAGTATTGCCCTGGACATCATAATCAACCATCACAATTATATCTAGGACAATCTTAACGATCGTAACAATCTTAATCCAAGAATGAATAAAAGCACACACTGTATCTTTTTAACACAGTGCTGTTGGAATTAGTTTGCTTATTATAGCCATCAATGTTCTCGTCTTGTCATGCTAACAGTAGGTTTGTCCAACTATAAGTCTGTCTATATATCTTTTTGTTGACCATATAGTTGTAACTGTCCATCACTCTACAGATATAGATATAGATATAGACTCTATAGATTTGGTTTAAAGCTTGTGCTGTGATCAGAGGGGGCACTGAAGGAAATACTTGCCATTAATTGCTAGCTTGAATTCTTTTCTTCTGACTTCATGACCATGTGCTAAAGCTTTATGTTTTGTTTATGACTCCCTATGTTAAATGCGATTAATATTTCTAATTTCTTAATGTTTCAGCATGGTATTAAATACTGTATGATACTGTATGTGAACACACCAAGGTCAAAGGTGGCCTTTGCTACACCTGCTTTTCTCTTATCTGTCTTCCTATCTTCATGTCTTCTCTGTAAATAAGCTTCAAGTTATGCTTCAACTTGGTCAAAAGCTGCTCTGAAAATTCTGGTAGCAAGCAATGAACCCCAGAGTCTGAATCAACTCTAGTCTCCTGACTAGTGTTATCCAGAACAAAGGGACTCTTGAGAAGCACACAACGAGTGGCCATTGATTATATTAAAAATCAACTTTCGTCACATTAATAATCCCTAATTCTGATTTTTGATCATGGCATGACTATTAAAATAATTACGTTATTGTATATATAGTAAAGTAAAGTTTTAATAATGATTATATGTTCAGACTAAAAACATTTTTAAATGTATAATGAAGATCTTAGGACACAAAGTCAAGCAGAGTATCTCAGAGGGAACAAATTTCACAAGGCACTGTTTTGTATGTGTGTGTGGATCTGGTGGCATAATGTGACATGATTACTTAATAATTTGATTACAAACAAGCTTCTTGACACTTATCGGATGATGACACACCAAAGTAAGCCATTTTATAGAAGATATTACATCAAAACCATGTGCCCGTGTGCATCCATCCAAAAAATAGACTGTCATTTTTCTCTTTCCTAACTGTGATTCAACTTTAATTTATCACCAAACCATGTCTTGTATTTCCTAGGTATATAACTTGTATGCATGATCAAAATACAGAAGGTATTAAGTATTATTCCGTGATAACTTTGTGAGGTCTTTCATTAAATATCTGTAAATTATGTAAACCTGTAAAAAATGTTGTGTTCAGAGTGAATATAATATTTAATTTTCAAAGAAATCAAAGGAGGTAAAAAGCATAAATAACAGGCAACGGCTACTTTAAAGTAATTGATTAGCTTGGCTTATAGCCAGTCATCTTGCTTGGGTCTTTGCCTGACAATCATTCTCTGATTTTCACTCAGCAGCAAATACAGTAGCACAGACATGAATCATCACTGTCTAGTTATAAGGGCTCTTTGCCAGCAGGGTCTTAGTGAAGCAGCACATCCTGCCAAAGCAGTGTCACACACTTTTATCAGACCTGATCCTCTATCTGGATGGGCCCAGGTTAGTTTTAATTTTATCTAAAGTCCTGACCACCCATTAATCCTACACTTCCAAACAGACCCCCTTGTTATCTAGAGTTCAACCAACCGGCCCCACAAACTGAATCGAGCTCTTATACATTTCTGTAGTCAGCTCTAAAATGCTGTCCAATTACGCACCATTTCGAGCAACTTACTGCAATCAACTAATGATGTTTCAGGCATAGGACCACTATATCAACTTTGTGTTAAAACTTAATAAAAGAATGATCTTGAACTCTGGTCAGATGGATTTCCAATAATATCTTACTTATTATGTTATAAGTATAGCATGGGTGGTGACAGCTTGTCACACATTTATTGAAGTAAAAACAAATATGTCTGATTGCTTTCGCCAGCAAATAATCTATCCTTTTTTTTGTAATGTGCTTATGTTTTCTTTAGACATAGTAAAAGCATTTAGTGCATTTGACAGCATCATGGCCTGAATTCCATCAAACTTCCAAATGCAAAGATTTTCTATGTGCCATTTAAAATGTGTACGTAATTAAGGTGAGCCTTAAAATATTCCACCAGGATTAGATCATACAGTTACGTATAGTTTAACATAATGTACTAAATATGAGAAGGATGATTACTGTGTGATTACTGTATGATACAAGTGTATTATATATTTGGAAAATGCAAATTTAGGTTGGAAACAGGAACAAAAAAAGAAACCCAAACAATACTACATGCTTATCACCATGGGAACCATGGCACAAAGGGGTAAAATGTGAGAACAACAGACAGACAACAGAAAACAAACAAACCACTACTGATCTTTACAAAGCAAATAATTGCAACACCAATAACCACAACAATAATTTAAAGTTAAAAATTTTGAAAGATTTGCGTAAATTATGTAAGATTTGCCAAGACAAGGATGTTGTTATTGTGCCTAGTGAAATAAATGATCAAGGCTGGCAAAGACAAATCCTGGAGTCATTCTGTTCCACCCTTCATGCCAAAATATCTAGAATGCTTTCTATAATAAATCAACTTTTATAGAACAGAGCAAACTAAGACCAGGTGCTGTTTTCAGATAAGACAAAACTTGAACTGTATATATCTTGCACAGTGAGAGGGATGCATATCTCAAAAAAGAGAGCTATACCTCCTTCAAAAATGTGGGGTAGTGATGCTCTGTGACTGCCTTGATGCCAGTTATACTAAGGTACATGTGCAATTCCATTGACTCTCAAAGGTTTAGAATGCTGTGGTCGAACACATGGAAGAAACAATTAGTAAGAAGAAACAATTAGTATTAGAATTTTCTAGTCCCATAATATAATGTAAGTCTTGTTTGTATTTGGATCTAGATGTATTTGGTATAAATGTAGCAGTTATGGATGTTATATGTGTCTGTCTTCATATCGTAATATGTTGATACTGTATTTACTATTCTATTCTTTCATGTACTTTCCAGAATAGAATAGTAAATATCAACATATTACCATTTTATTAGCTTATAACCTAATAATAAATAGCTATAAATTATGGGGAAAAATGCATTTAAAGATTTCATTTGAATTCCACTGCACCTACTTCCTCATTTATAACCAAATCGACTTATGACAAAAAAAGAAACACAAGTACTGACTAATGAAGAGTTATAATTTCACATTGGGAAATAAAATATCGCTGCAATTATCAACATTATCTAACAACAGTCTTTTTTTTATCAAACAGAAGCCTGCAGTTGTGGCTAAACAATTAAGGCCATGGGTTACTGATCAGAAGGTTGAGGGTTCAAGCCTCACCCCTGCCTCCTAACAAGCTTCAAGTCAAGAAGCTTTTATTGTCATTTCAACCATATACAGCTGTTGCAGTACACAGCAAAATGAGACAACATTTCTCCAGGACCATGGTGCTATATAAAACAAAAACAGAGCTGCGGATTATTAAGTAGTCCTCGCCACATAAAATGCACCTGTGCAACCTGGTGTACACAGTGCGGGACAAGACAAACAAGACAGCGCAGGACAAAAGACAATGCAAACAAAAAAAACAAGACAATACACAGACAATAAACAGAAACAGTGCCAATCAGTGTAAATACTGTATGTTCAACAATATTGCGTGTGCAAAAATACTGGAATGAACACAGTATTTTAGCAGCAGTTACCTGAGATATTGTAAAGTATTGTGCAAAACAGCAAACAACTGAAATGTGAGACAGCATGTGCAAAGAGCAAAAACAGTGTGCAAAACAGCATGTAAACAGTTTGATGGATATACTGTATATTTGTATATACTGTATACTGGATACACTGTATAAGTGTGTGTATATGGTGTAGGTCTGTGCAGTCCATACACTTTATGTTCACTTTATGTTCTAGGGTCTTGCGATCCGAGATGGTGCAGTTCCCAAACCAGACAGTGATGCTGCTGCTCAGAATGCTCTCAATGGTCCCTCTGTAAAAAGTAGTCAGGATAGGGGAGGGAGATGTGCCTTTCTAAGTAAAGAAGTAAGAAGTAGAGACGCCGCTGGGCTTTCTTGGTGATGGGGCTGGTGTTGAGTGACCGGGTGAAGTTCTCTGCTAGATGAACACCAAGAAATTTGGTGCTCTCGATGATCTCTACAGAAGATCCATCGATGTTCAGCGGAGAGTGGTCGCTCTGTGCTCTCCAGAAGTCAACAACCATCTCTTTGGTTTTATCAACATTCAGAGACAGGTTGTTGGATCTACACCAGACAGTTAGCTGTTGCACCTCCTTTCCGTATGCTGACTTGTCGTTCTTGCTGATGAGACCCTCCATGGTAGTGTCATCGGCGAACTTGATAACATGGTTCGATCTGTGCATTGCTGAGTGAACAACAGTGGACTGAGCACACAGCCCTGAGGGGCTCCAGTGCTCAATGTGGTGGTGCTGGAAGATGTTCCCAGTCAAGAAGTCCAGGATCCAGTTGCAGAGGAAGCTGCTGAGGGATGATTGTATTGAATGCTGAACTAAAGTCTATGAACAGCATTCGTACGTACATGTCTTTATTGTCCAGGTGGGTGAGGGCTAAATGAAGAGCCGTGGCAAAGGCATCGTCCGCGGAGCGGTTTGGACGATACACAAACTGTAGGGGTCCAGTGCGGGTGGTAACTGGGTCTTGATGTGCCTCATGACGAGCTTCTCAAAGCACTTTATAACAATGGGTGTGAGTGCGATGAGACGTTAGTCATTGAGGCAGGACACTGTAGACTTCTTTGGGACGGTGACAATGGTGGTTGACTTGAGGCACGTAGGAACAACAGTGCTGCTCAGGAAAATGTTGAAGATGTCAGTGAAGACATCCACTAGCTGTTCTGCGCATTCCCTGAGCACCCTGCCACAAATGTTGTCTGTTCCAGCAGCCTTCCGTGGGTTAACTCTGCATAGCGTTCTCCTCATGTTGGCCGTGGATAGACAGACTACTTGGTCGTTGGGGGAGGGATGGTCTTCCTTGCCGCTACGTTGTTTTGCACCTCAAACCGAGCATACAAGTCATTCAGCACATCTGGCAGGTGAAGCTGTCTCTTAGTTTGTGATCACCTGTATGTCCTGCCACATGTGCCGGGTGTCTCCGCTGTCCTGGAAGTGGCAGTGGATTGTATGGGCATGTGCGCGCTTTGCTTCTCTGATGGCTCGGCACAGTTTGGCCCTTGCTGTTCTTAGGGCCACCCTGTCCACTGTTCTGAAAGCTAGGTCTCTAGTCTTCAGCAGCGCAAGCACCTTAACAGTCATCCACAGCTTCTGGTTGGGGATGGCCTTGGAGACGGCCTTGGAGACGGTCACGTCATCAATGCACTTGCCGAGGTACCTGGTCACTGATGCCGTGTACTCCTCCAAGTTGATGGAGTCGCTGTTGGTTGCAGCTTCCCTGAAGATGTTCCAGTCAGTGCACTCAAAGCAGTCCTGAAGAGCAAAGGTGGCTCCTGCTAGCCAGGCTTTCACCTGCTATAGAACCGGTTTAGAGCATCTGACAAGTGGTCTGTTTGCTGAAATTAGCATAACAGAGCTGTGGTCTGAGTAGCCGAGGTATGGGAGGGGCTCCATATGGTACGCGAAAGGAATGTTTGTGTAAACAAGATCCAGCGTGTTTTCACCTCTCGTTGCAAAGTCCACATGACTGAAATCTCCAGCGATGATAAACAGTGTATCGGGGTGAACATTCTGCAGATCGCTAATAGCTCCATAGAGTTCACATAGCGCCTCTTTAGTATTAGTGCTGAGGGAATGTAATCTCCGACAATGAAAACAGTGGTGAATTCACGTGGTAAATAAAATGGCCCGCATCTAACAGTCACAAACTCCACTAGCGATGATCAGTAACTAGAAACAAGCACAGAGTTCTTACACCATTCCGTGTTGATGAAAACACACACACCACCACTGCGAGCCTTACCGCACAGAGCTACATTTCTGTTGGCACAAAATAAGGTGATCCCATCTAGCTGAATGGCAGTGTCCAGAACTCTGTTGTTGAGCCAAATCTCTGTGAAAACAAAGACGCTGCAGTTTCTAAACTCTCGCTGTGTAGTGCATGTAGAAACATTTGAAAGGGTTTGTTTTTAGCCTAGCACATTTAGCCTTATAACGCCTCCGCTTCCTCGCGCACCGCTTTCAGCGTCCCCTCTCCTGGTGTCTGATATCAGGCGACACCGAGGACTGGAGGCCTGGTCTTCATAGCAAGCCGAGGTCGCGAAGCCTTTCCAGCACATAATCATTCAGGTTGGTTGTTGCACGATTTCTGTATTTTATTACCTTCTGGCGGTTGTATACATGAGCAACGCTGTCTCTGGTGTCCATGTACTGGTAATATTCAGGCTAAAAATCGTAAAAAACGTAAATAGCACTATATTGAATGCGGCATGGCCGCTGCGTGCTACTGCCGTGGAAACAATATGTAAGAAGAAAATAAGAATCCTGTGCTAAAATTATATGTGTCAAAACCTTAACTATTAATGTAGTCATCACTTCACTCCACTGATTTCATGTCTTGTTAGCGCCAGTTTGGAAATAATCACTCAATATTCACTTATGTTATGTTGACCAAATTTATTCTTATTTGTCTTTTAATAATATTTAAACATTTTAAAATTTTGGTTGATGCCATTTGTACAGTGTTGATATTCTTTATTTAAGGTTCACTGAGGAGCTTTTGTGAGTCAATAGAGTCAATACTGTAGGTCATTTCTCAAAAAGTTGACCAAATCCTGACATTCATTGTGTGATTAAAGAACACTTAGCTAGCAAGATTTTAGACATCATTATGCAGACTGACCGTATTTATTGCTTATGTCATAGGCCCTTTGCAGGTAGAAAGCGAAGACAAGACTAGAAAGAAGCCTAAACAACATCTGATGGGTTTTCTCAAACTGCAACACATTCAATTCAATTGACATTGTCTAAAAGCAGCTTTAAAGAACATAGAACAAAAGGTTATTATAAAGAATAATATAATTCAAATTCAAGATAAATATTAGATAACACATACAAAGTGAGGAATGCTATTATTAGCAGAATCGGTTTAATGCTACTAACAAAAATACAAAAACAGACTTACTGTCTGTAAGTGCTTAATTAACTGACAAATCACAGCATATTATTCTGCAGCGTTTGCCTTGCCGGCTGAAGGAGATATAAATAAAGAAGCTTGTGATGCTAAGCACCAAGGCCTTGTTTACAAGCTGCAGCAAGGCCCCTCTCCCTGAGGACACTCATACTATTAAACAAAGATATTCACACAGTCCTGTTAATGTTTTTCAGCACCATGAGCCATGCTTCAGCACACACGTATACACATGCACACTGTAAAGAGCAGTATCCTCCATGTCCTACTCCCATTTTCCCCTCAATTCCTCTCCAACCCCCTCCTCCCTGCTATAATGTCAGCAGCAATAACAATCCATTCAACGAGAGAGAAAGAGAAGAGGGAGTAAAAGGTTTCTTAAACATTACCTCTTTTTTCTCTTCAAAGGGCACTTAGCCTTAGCATTCACATCAGACGAAGAAGCAGCAATCAGAAGCAGCTCAGACTCACAGCATCACATGACTCTATACCACCTGCTCCCCTTTATTAGTCATGTGGTATGGATTATACCAGCAGATTCTGGGATTTGTAGTTTTCTCCAAGAAGGGGTAGACAAAATATAATAGACCATATTTCAATCATATATTTCTCATGGAATAATTATAACAATCGTGTACAGTATGTATGTAAGTATACATGTATGTATTTATAAAGACTAAAACAAATTGGTTTATTCCATTTGAGACTATTGTGAAGGCATACTCTCTCTCTTTCACTGAGCTTCAGATAAGGTCCCTGTGAGACTAGATTTAGCTTATCAGGACAAATCCTGCTGTACATTTCCTGATTTTGTTGTTCATTCCACATCTTGCTGGTCATTCCAAATTTAGCTAAAAATTCCCACATTTTTTGCAATTCCTGGCATTGCCAAACAGCCCTCATTTTGCTGGTCATTCTTGTTTTCTCTGTCCATTTCTGATTTTACTGTTCATTCAAAAGTTTTCTGGTAAGTCATGATTTTTCTGTTTATTCCTGATTTTGTTGATTATTCCTCATTTTTCTGGTCATTCCCGACATAGCTGGAAAGTTCTAAATTGTTGCCCATTTCTGACATTGATGGTAATTCCTGGGTTTGCTGGCTGTTCTTTATTTTGATGTTCATTCCTTATTTTTCTGATCATTCCTGATTTGTTGCCTATTTCTGACATTGCTGGTCATTGCTTATTTTGCTAGTTATTTTTCAGTTTGCTGATCATATGTCAGGGATCCACCAGCCACACCTTCACCTAACCCACCTATCACTCCAAGCAGCTCTCCTACCTACTAATGTTCTACACCTGGCACTCATCAGCCTCCAGGCTATATAACCTCCGCTCCCCACCAAGCTCATTGTCCGTTCTACAGTTCAGGCTGATGAACTTTGCTGGACTACGCAAGCTATGTACACTACGTGTCTTAGTATTGTTGTCTTTCACTGTTTAGTTCTCTTAACGTTATTCCGGTCATAGCACTCACCAGGTTTTGCTACACCTGGAGCTTAGCAGCTGGTTTGCCGTTTTCTGAATTGCCTCTTTTGTTTCTTCATTAAAACAACGTGAATTGCACTTCGGTTTCCGGCACGTTCTTCCGCCTGACATCATACTAGATTTTGTTGGTCATTTCTCATGTTGCTGGTCACTCTTAAATTTGTGCCAGTTCCCGACATTGCTGGTCAGTCATAATTTTGTTACTCATTCTTTATTTTGCCGTCCATTCTTCATTTTGTTGGTCATTCCTAAATTTATTGGCCATTTCTGACATTGATGGTCCTAACTTTGTTGGTCATTCCTAAATTTATTGGCCCTTCCTGACAATGATGGTCCTAACTTTGTTGGTCATTCCTAAATTTATTGGCCCTTCCTGACAATGATGGTCCTAACTTTGTTGGTCATTCCTAATCTTGCTGCTCAGTTACACAGTTACACCTTCTGATATTTCCAGGTGTACTATGGACATCTGTGGCTCTGACTTCTGAAATTAAACCTTAAAATGGATGTCTGAACTGTTGCTTTTTTACTCTAACTTTAAATCTAATTAAACATTAAAATGCTTTAGTTCTGTGTAGTTATAAGGGAAGTTAAATTCATCTTTGTGTTGTTATACAGGCTATCCATCCTCATCTAGAACTGACAAATTAGTCAGACCACTCCCAGTCTTAACAAATCATTTCTGTGGCTGAGAGAGGCTGCTCTCCACTCTGCCTGAGCTAAATGTGGCTGCTAGCTATGGTGCTGAAGTTGATGGACGCTGCTGTCCGTGGTGTTGAAGGCTGAAAATCACAGTGGATGACAGCATGTGTGGGTGAGAAGCTGCTCCTCTAGACAGCCTGTCATTGCAATGTCTATTGGAGTGACCAAGATAATTTTATTACTTCAGCATTAAAGAATGACTGCAGCAGAAGAAGAATACATGTAAAACAAATAACAATAAAAAATACAGCCCTCCATATACCAGTTCCCATGGTCCAACTGCCCAACAGAGGACCAGAAATATGAGTATATGGCTTCATCACTGCAAAATAAAGTTCTGGGCTTGACAAACCCTGATTAACCACATTTTACTAACAATTGCAGCCATCTTTCTTTTTTCTTCATTAGCAGCAAAGAAAGAAAAACACATGGGAACCCTCAGAAGGAGATGTGCATGCAGAATATGACAAAATAAATGGCAAGATATCTACAAAAGAGTGGAATAAAACACATATAATGGTGTATGATCTGATAAGAATAAGAATTAAACCAATAATTAAAATCAAAGTGACAAAATAAAAGTCTAGTATACAAGTAAATACTGAATACATCACTAAATATATAAATCCTTCTACTGAAGATTGTGTGCAAAAAGTATGTTTGGGGAATTTTGTATGAGTTAATACAAGTTTACAGTTTTAATAAAAAGTGCAATATACCGGATATTGTCAAGGAAAGATCAATTGGATTTTTTCTTACAATATAATTTACAAAACCTGAAAGTTACATCAGTCTGAAGGTCAGGTATTACTTTTGCATAAGAATCTTCAAACTAGTTGAAGAAAAAGTCATACCAAATCTATATAATGTGTTACTATAGTAAATTATGCCTTATTATCTTAACATAATCAGAGCCATAAAAAATAATCTATAACAAATGGCAAATTCTTGAAACAAATGGCACACAGAGTCAATTACAATTACAATTAAAAAACTCAACAGCAAGGTAAAAAAAGGTTAAGGCAAACACTTAAGGCAAATACAACAAGGTCAGAACAGTGAAATTAGCATCAAAACTAATGACCAAAGAAAACAAAGTCATACATGGAGAGTCGATCCAGAAAAAATGGCTCAGAACATAAAAGAATGGCTTACAATCCGCAAGCTGTTGCACCTGTGTTAAAGTCCATGTGCCTCATATGTTGCAGAAGGAAAGATCACAGAGTAACTAAAATTCAGCTCTCTGGCATCCTGGAGAGGGAATGGCCAGACTAGATATTACAGAAATAAAGTTAGTTTCATATTAGATATGGTCTTAACTCTGATAAGGAAATTAATTTACATTTACTTATACACACTCATATCTACACTCTTAATTTACGTTCCTGATGGATTTTAAACAGCTTTTTTGATACGTCTCACTGCCTTTAATCAGCGTTATACTTAAATTTTAATTTAAGTTTACTCTTCTGGGATCATCTTAGAGATCCAAACTCACCAGTATGGCTAGGAAGAATAATTAGCGCACACAAAAATCTAATTTGCATATCGTACACACCCCCTACTTTGCACATGACTTTGTACACATTTTTTCCTTGTAAACTACCTGTAAAATGTCCATTAAATGCACACAGAATTTACCCTCTGCTCTTTCAAAAGAATATTAGTGTAAAAACTACTAGAGGCTTTTATTTTTAAAGTGGCCTGTATGTATCAAGGTCAATATTTATCTGACACTAGGTAAAGTGAGAAAAAATAGTTTTTTCTCATGCACACTTACACACACACACACACACACACACACACACACACACACACACACACATTTACACATATAGGCAGAAATAGACAGGGTGCTGATTATAATAACCTCCTGGAGCTCAAGTTAGTCAGAAGAGGTGACAGGAGGGAGAGAGACGTTTCAGGTGGCAGACTGACGCAGCACAACAAAAAAGTACATTAACAGGATGGAAATGTGACTGCAAACGACCAGCCACTTTTCTCACATATACAGTGTAAGCATACAAAGCACCTGTCGGCCCATACACACAGTATGATAATAATAATCACACCCCTGCTATGGGCAGGGAGGTTTCTTCCAAACCCATCACATCAAGCTTTAACAATAAATGCATCAGGGTGAAGTTAAAAATCTAATTGTATTCGTACTGAGAATTAGCAAGTTAAGATTTCCATTGATCTCATCCCAGTGCTAAAGGGTGAAGTCTGTGACTCCCCACAATGTCTGCTCATCCTGCCCTGAAGGAGAGTTCTGTTGATGGGATATGAAATGAACCAGCATGCAACAGTCTCCAGATTGAATTATAGATGGGTCCTATCTGCTGACAGAGGGCCAGTGTGTCAGGCCTCCTCAGCATCACTGCTCTATGCTCTAAGCCATATTGTCCCATTTACTGTCACCTTCCCAGAGATCACAAACAGAAAGAGGTGGCAGACCCCAAAGTGCAGTTTTGCTCTGAATGAGGTGAGATCATTCCTAAAGGCATTAAGGAGAAAAAATAGGCAAAAATAATCACTGATTATGATGTACATCTAGATGTTTATACTGCTTAATTACCCATTTAAAACAAGTTATTCACATTCAATTCTCATTATTTTAAACAGTTTTAGCTAATTGTTCATCTTCAGTAACTGTTTTATTCTGGTCAGAGCGTTCTCTGTCCATTAGTGGTTAAGGATTTGCTGTTTTCTTTTAGAGCTTGGTTTGGTTTCTTCATTTATTTATTTATTTTTTTTAATTTGCTTGACTTTTTTACAGTAGATTTATTTGTTTGATAGCACTTTGGTAAAACTGCATTGTTTTAAATGCACCTTTTATATAAATCTTCCTGCTTGCTTATTTTATTTTCAGTGGTTGGTCATTCTCCTGACTTCCAATTAATACATTCATGTATCTCTGTAATTTGCTTGTTCGTATGCTGTGCTTGAAGCCAAACCTAATTGAGTGTATTAATATCTAATTAATTATCTCAATAGGGCACATTTAGGATGCGTCATTTAGTACAGTTTAAAATAGTGCTGTCATTGCAAAATGTTATCTAAATTGATAAAAAATAAACCTCTTAAACTTGCAAAATAATTAAGCCAAAACATTTGTAAAATAATGCGATGTTCCTCTCCTGTGGAAAATACTAGATTTAGAGACGTAATATATTTTCTTGAACTGGCTGAATATCCGGTTCCAGAGTTTAATTGGATATATAAGCTAATAGTATGCCATCTCGCAGCAGTAGTGAGTGGACTTTGGAGGTAATACCATAAAGCAGGGTTCTTAAGCACCATTACTCCCACTCCCCCTGCATAATCACTTTACACACCACAGCGGGCTACGTTGCTAGCCGAGAGAAGGCAGCTCTGAACAAAAAGACAAATTAAAATCTGTACCAGAGATAAAAAAAAAAAAATAAAAAAAAATCAGGTAAATGGGCAGTGTTTTTTTGTTTTTTGGGGGTATTTTATCACCAGTGCTCTGATAAAGCCTGTGCACCCGATTATAACGCATAATAAAGTGTAGGTAATGAAACCTAATGGCCTATACTATGTTCAGAATAATAAGTAGAACAAAACCACACAGATTACCCTTCACTCCTCTCAGCAGGTACATAGGCTTAATGTAAAACATCTACATATGCTAAAAAAACAACAACAAAAAAAACACTTTCAGTTACTCCATCCTACTGAAAATTCTATTTTATCTCGAGATAAATGTTTTTCAAAAATATACACAAATGGAAGCATGTGAAAGTAAATACACAAATATGAAAGCAAGTTATTAAAAAAGAAAATAATAATTTAACTTTTCTTGATCAAAGTCTATTTAACTTAATTTAATTGAATCAGTTTATTAAGCGTCATCTTAATGTAAAACACATATTCATACATTTAAGTTTGCAGTAAAAGACACAAATTTGATCCAAAATGGCAAAACGACTTAATATTATCTTCATGTTTTATTCATTTTGTATTATTTTTATTGTTATTTTGCAATAAACTGCATTGAAATGAAGTTTAGTTACTGGCAAATACAGTATGCCAGGTTTATGAAGGTTATAAAATTTGCTCATATCTCTTGTTTTGATTTTTCTTTCAAAACAGAAGGCTAAAGATACTCTTCCTTCCCAGTGCAAATTATTATTATTAGTGTGAGTCAGAGGAAAACAGAAGGAAACAGAAACTCTGCAATAGTATTAGATCCTAACAATATTACTGTTAAGGGTAATCATTTGAAACATATTATCACACACACACACACACACACACACACACACACACACACACACACAAAAACACACACCCGATGAAAGTAAACTTCACCATAATTTAAGAATATTACAAATGATTCCAGGCCATACTGTGAAAGTGTTGCTTCTGACGCCCTGTAATCTGTCAGATGTACGATTTGGAGCAGTTAAAACAGTAGGGGTTAGGAAAGCTTTCCAAATGGTCCATAGGTGTTATTGTGTAGGTGTCAGCACAGTCTGTTTGCTCCATTTTTTCAAAGCGCTTACAAATTTGACAAGACTCAAGCCAAAAAATGAAGTTTACTGCAAAAATGTATAACTACAAAAAACAGTACAAAACTGTTAAAATACTTTTTGATAGGATCTCAAATGATAAGCATTAATGATAAGCAAATGATAAGCATTAACATACTGTATTTAACAGTTTTGGTCAAATCAATTTTACTTGAAATTACATGAAGCAAAGATGACTTCAAAAAATGTAATGCAAATTGTTGCTTTTTTGGTGTGTGTTCCCAAACAAGGGGACTGGGAAAGATCTGTTTTGCATTCTTCTGGATTTTTGAGAAGTGCAAAAGAATGTAATAAATCAAAAAAAATATTTCTGCAGGCTTTTTTAAGAAAACACTCTGTCCCATGCTGTAGCCTCTTCTTATGGTACTAGGAAATAGCCTGCACCATTTGATTAAAATACCACATATGCTTATGCATATCATGATATCATATCATGGCATAAAGATTAGCTTCTGATCTCTAAAAACAGACCTTTAAGAACGCAGGCATGTTTCAAAGACAAACTTATTCCAGATTAAATGATAGAAGGAATGCTATAAGAGCAGAATTGCATGAAGACATGATTCAACTTTCTACTGCAACAGCCTGCTGTACTTCCTGTATGTATAGAGTGAGAAATGTCTCTTCCGATCAGCGGTAAGGATTCGAATCGCAAACTATACCTACCTTTTCATATACCTACCTCTTTATATATATATATATATATATATATATATATATATATATATATATATATATATATATATATATAATTATAGTTTAGCATCACAGAGCATAAAATCAACATTTTACAGTTGATTTTTTAATCCTGACAGACAAGGATGCTTTGACTTAGACGTCATCTAGTGAATACCGCTTTTAAATCCTCCAGGTGTACATAAGATCCCCAGTATGTGTACTGACAGTAATACCACTCATACTGCAGCTTCTACATACACACATAATGTCAAGGGCAAAATACAGTATAAACCAGATTTCTCTGCTTTACAGCACAGCCCCAGCAAGGAATATTATCTTGTAACACAAAAGACCAGTAAGTCAGTGTAAGAATATGCCTTTGTTTTTAAGTCCCTTATGTGACATATATGTAAGTTAATAACATAATAAAATGTCACAGTTGTATATGATAAATCTGGAATTAAAAATGAAGGCTTAGCAAGGTTTTACAAATCTATCTATCTATCTATCTATCTATCTATCTATCTATCTATCTATCTATCTATCTATCTATCTATCTATCTATCTATCTACAAGCATTAATCAGTGTAATTTAATCTACAATATGAATAATGACATGTCTTTCATTCAATTATTCAGTGTCCAGTAAGTGTTTGCTCCAGTGAAGAACATCCAGTTTATATAATGCCTATGGATTAGATCAATAACACTTTATTTATTTGTTTAATTTATGTATTTATGTTCTATTTCAAAACAGAAATTGTATATTTTAATTGTGATTTTATAATAATAACCATGAAATCTGCTTCCTTTCCTATGTGTTTTAATTTAATTTCTTTTCAATTGTGAGTAATTCTATATTAGAAAGATGTGCTTGTTCTCTGCCCTATCACATACTGGCAGCCAAATACACAGAGTGTACAAATTGGAGAGTTTTCAATCAGCAGCAGGTCAGATGATCCCACTGGCAGCTATTACACATTGTGATTTTCTTTAAAGAATGCTGACATAGTTAGGACTTGGAGGAGGGAATTAGATGACATTAATTAAAGCGAATGAAATGGGCTCAGCTCAGTGCTGGAGGAAAGGTGCCAGCAATGGCAGTGTGATTTACATGATGTGAGGAATTAAGAATTTGTATGAGAAGTTGGCTGAAAGGTTAAGGTCCTGATCCTCTTTTCAGCTACTGTATGAACCCATTCTGCAACACTGCAGTCACAGAATTGTTTCTGTGAAAATTAGATAATGGATTAAACCCAGCGAGGGGCCAAGAGGGAATTTCACTGAGAGATAAATGATGTGACATGGAGTTCAGAGTGAGAGCAAAAATATTTTCTGATTCTGCATGCATTGCGTGTGTGTGTCTGTCTGTCTGTCTGTTTGTGCATGTGGCCATGCATATGTTGCAAATTTGACTTAAGATTTGATTCTATTACAATGTTCTTTGTCTCCAGCCTCGAATGAAAATGAAAACTTTATGAATTTTGCATGCTCCATGAGCCTCCTAATAATAAATAAGTTAAATGTTTTTGCCTAAGCTGTTATTTCCTTTTATTTCCATTTGATGCACCTCTGAAATTGCCAAATTCATGTGCCACAGATCACATTATCATTTCTCATCAAGACAGAGGCGCACAGAAAACCTCTTACAGGGCACATTTTCTAGGGCTCACCTCAGCATATACTGTATGCAGGCCAGACCTTAGAGAAGAAGCTCAGCACATTTATGGGATATTACTGAAATGTTTTTCAAAGAAGGCCAGTGCTTTCCACTAATGCTGTAACAACATTTGCTTCATAGTCAGCAGTGTGGACTCTTGAGTGCTTTCGACTTAAACACTTATACAGTAGTTCCATAAATAGGCATGAGATAAACTTCACTTGCACACCCAAAGCAAAGATTTTATTATTATCTCACACTGCATACCAGTATTGCTTCACTATACATATGTCACTAATTGTATAGTTGCAGCAATAATATTACATACATATACACATTCGTTTGACAATCCATTGACCCTTAAACCTTCAACAACCACAAAGAAGTGTTTACTCTGTAGTATAATTCACTAATGAGGTTGTTTAAACACACCACTACTTGATTACAGTGCATCACACATCTACAAAAGGAACGTGTTACCTGATCACTTATGTATATGTAACATATTTAAATTGTTTTCTTAGAGGGAATTATATTGAAACTTGAATTTATTTCTTTGCCACAGGGACCAAAAACTGCAATATCGTTAAAGTCTGACTGCTTTCAAACTTTGTTGAAAATCAGTGAGTCCTTTTGTCAGACTGTAGAAATATATTTTTTCCCTTTTCCTTTTCTACAAAATTGTATTTCTGTATTCCTGCCAGCATCAGAACCATTACACGACACAGAATGGTCTGACAGAGAGATGCAATTTATGTAAAATAACTGTGTGACCTTTGTAAAGAATTTGGCTTGTGTTCATAGCCTCATTCGTTGTGTTCATTCACATTATTTTTTATTTTACCTTAACATCCTCTGAGATGTTTCTTGGTTTGCAAAGGTTTCACCAGGTCCATTTTTTTCCATCACATCAGGTCTATGAGCTTCATGAAAGGGCCTGGGGAGGCAACTATTTTAAACAGACACTGGAATAATAACGTGTCTTATGTAAGGAATTAAATGAAACTGGGCATGGTGCTAGAAGAAAACAGTGACTAAGTGACGTTCAATAGCTGCATGTTCTGAAGTGTTTTATTCCTTATATTTCATAGCAATTTGCTGAAAATTACAAGTTTAATTTAATACACTTTATTTTACATGTAACATTTAATAACAATTTATAGTTTACATTATAGTAGTTACCATCAACAGTGTAACAACCATTTCTTTACCAGCCTCATTTTCTTTCTCTCTCCTAGAGACAAAAAATGAAAAAAAAAAAAAATGCAGCTTTTTATGTTTCTAGCAAAAACACAAAGTCTTTTCACCTTAAGATTTCCCTATGAACCATTACCAAGCACTGACACCAGACACGCACTTTCATTATACATTGAAATTCCTTACAGACAACACATTTTTTAAATCTATTTAATTAGCAGTATTAGATTATGTGGCATGATTCCCAATTAAGTACTTTTGAATAATCTGTTACTCTAGAAACAAAAATTGATCACATTAATGCATACCTGTGGTTTGCATTGCAGCCAGTGCTCTTGTCAGAGCTGCTGTTATGGAAAATTAATCAGCACCTTCAAATTATTATTTGTTCATTCACTAATAACAATTGTGATCAGAGAATTTAGCTCTGGGTAAAGGCTATGGTTTCAGTGCCAACTAATGCTTCCTGCTATTGTACCTGTGACCCCAAGGGAGACTGTAGGCTGCATTAAAAAAATAAAAAATAAAAAAGGCAGCTAAATGACTGTAAATAATAGGAGCCAGAGGTGGTGTGAAATAAATGCCGGGTGTGTTTATTGAAGCATTGAGGTCAGAACATGGGCAGACGGGGTCAACGTAGGTATATTCATAATTGTGCTACTTAACACAGGAACACTCATACTTAACCTAACACAGGAATAAGGAAAATACTAGAAGCATATTGTTTGTGTACACTGAAAATTTGTACTAAAGGGAAAGGTCAAACATTAACATGGGACCTCAGTGCCATTGAACCACATCACAACAGCAATAACAATATAGATTTAAGGACACAATGTGCACAGTATGTTGTACTGATATTCTTACTTTGTGTGTTGTTATTAAGCAAATTTAAAACCATAAAAACTTTGATGGCTTCATTCTTACCTTAACTAGAGCATACTCCAAAAGGAGGATGTGGAGTAGGAGAATTAATAAAAATGGATTGATTTTTTCTGCCTTTTTTAAATTAAATTTTCATTGGGATATTTTCAGTTGCAATAAAAACAAAAATTAATGCAATAATACAATATATTTGAAGATTATATATATATATATATATATATATATATATATATATATATATATATATATATATATATATATATATATATATATATATATATATATTAACTAGACAGTCATATTTGCTGCTTTCTCCCTCATATTGTTATAGAGATTTCCAGTGAATGCTCATTTGGTATGGATAGGGAGTCTAGAGAGCTTATCTGATTTATTTGTGTTCTATGAGTTTCCCCATTAATTCGGATAGATAATCATTTGTGAGTGGGATCCTGCTGTCTTCATATGTGAGCTTTTGAGCTTTCAAGCTGCTTTCAAGATGAGCTTATTCATGCTGAATTCATGAAAATTCACCACTATTGACCTTGTTGGAGTGTCGTCTTGTGGCCTTGGTAACAGGAAACCGTGTGCATGTTAAATTCAGACATAGATCCAGATCAACATCCTTACTCGAGAGGTAGGCTGGATGTCAAAAATCTTTGTATGAGATCATAGATGACCCTATCATACCTACCTTACAATTTATACCTTACTGTACAAATGTCAACATTCTTTTGCCCTGATCTTCTTTCATGGCCTGTGAACGTGTTTTGAGCTGTTTGAATTCCATTTAGCTGTCTTATAGTGCTCAGGCATGCTCCTTAAAGTTCAGTATTCTCGGTTTCCAGTTCTCTGATGCACTTTTTGTTTCTGTTAGGCTAGCTCCCTTGCTCCCTTTATCCTTCATGATATCTTCAGTTTCAGTTTCAGTGTTCGTATATTTAAATGCTCTCTCCAGCAAATCCTATCAAATCTTTAATCAATTCTGCTTTGAAATTCTGCGTCATTTTGCTGATCTTTTTGAGCGATACTTATGAAGTATTGTTCATCTCGGCACCACCGTTTCCTGAGCGGTCGTCTTTATTTTTTTTTCCTGTTGCTTCTTTGTTGCCTTCATTTTGCTACAGCTTTCTTGTTCCTGCCCCCACCACACATCTCTTGACTATATTTAACTTATCCCTGTGGAGCACCTTGAATTTTACTGGGATTTAGTTGAATCAAACGGTCACTGTGGGTGTGTGCTTTTTTATTACACCACTGGAAGTCCCACTTTTGTTTAGCCAATTTAGCTGCGAGAATAATAGTCATGCATTTGGGAAAAGTAACATTGTACCCAGCAAACTATTTATAGAAAGGACTCACAAAATTAAAAAGTGTTTGACACAACATTTTCTCTGACAGGATATAATAATGTTTCTATCGATCTGTTTATTGATTCTATTGCTCAGGTCGGTAGTGTTGGTGTGTCCTCCCATCTCCCACAAGCCTGTGTGAGCAGTGACAGCAGGGTCACATAGCGGTCACAATCCCAGACAACACAAAACTTAACTGTAGAGCTATAGTTCAATCCTAAATGAAGCTGATAAAGCTAAAGGATGTTAGAGATATTAACATTCTGAATAGAGCTTTACTAGAGGCAAAATATATTATACTAAATAGCTGACATTAACTAGCTACTCTATGATAACATTGACATATTAGCTAAGAAACACGGACAATATCTTTTGCGCTGATTAACTACCACTATATAAATGAAGAGACAAAATGTTAGTAAGTGTTAGATTAGCAGCTTCGTCTCCACAAATGAGCATAATGATCAGCTAAGTAAAGCAAAGCGTTTATACTCAGTGCTCAGAGGCGTTGCTGAGTTTACGGCTCAGAGCTGAGGCATGCAGATGATGTCACAGTTCACTAATACAAATTAGAGCAGCAAAATTAGAGTCATGTAAGAAGTTTTAATTGACTTCTTTTTTGTCAGTGTGTATTTTTAATGTTAGGGTAACATTTTCTTTAACATATAATTTCAAAATCAATTACAGCTATGTTCTACTGTACATTAATACTAAAATGCTTATAATATGCCCATTATAACAAGTTATTGTTATAAACAGTTAACACATTTTACACACAATTTGTTGATCTCTTGTAAGTATACAGTATGTTGCATTAAAAGAATGCCATACAAAATTGCATGAGTGTCTACAAATGTATTTTGGGTTGTCACAACTGTCACTAAGGCTAAACCTAAACCTATCCTGAGTCCTGAAACATTTTTCTTTCTAATCCTCCTATATTTCTCTCATCAGGATGTAGATAACACCATGTTTTATCTAGATTTCCTGAACACAATCCATAAATTCATGGTTGAATCATGCAATTTTAAAACAATTACCCCAGGTGTCACAGTAGGGAAAAAGACAGTCACTCAATACATGCCTCAATATTGTTTTAATTAATGACAATGGTATTGGACAAGTGGAAGTGTCATTGGCTCAAATGAAACTAATTAAGGGTTATACTGGAGTCAAATATATGCACAGCTTCTATTTCTCTGGACGGTTTTAATTTTTACTACAATAAAGACTCTTGTCTTTTAATACAGTCATCATCACAAGAGCCTGCCATCAATATTTGCACTTGTTCTTTTGAGACACATGTTAGAGATAAAGTATGTCAAATGAGTCTAGTGTTATTTCCTGGTTAAATAAATTATAATATTATATTATTTAATAATAAATCTAGTGGCTCAGTGCTTTAGTTATGAACTTGTGAAGTGGGGGACAATTATCAGGCTTATTACTTAACACTTCACAACATGCTATCTTCTAACATTACGCAGAGGTTCACATTATTCTCCTTATTAAAGAATCACTAAGCAGAAACTATTTGTCAGGTTTTGAGTGTATTAACGAATGTGAATATAATGGACATCTAGCACACACGAACAGCTTCTCTCTTAGACCTCTGCTTTAAATGTCACGTGCAAATGCTTCTCAGGACAACTTAAAAATCCATTTCCCACTTCACTTCTCAATTCAAAAGCCATTTGTCTTGCTGGTATTTCTGTGGTTCATGTATTGATTTGCTGCTTGCTGTTCAAACGCTATGGCCAAGCTGAAGAGGACCTTCAGACAGAGTGGTAATGTAGACAATGCTGCCTCATTATCCTGTGCATCTGCCACCATGGAGAACAGAGTTCCCCGGACCACATACAATACTTCAGAACATCTTTCTTTTAAGGGGATTACAAACAGCAGCTAAGATGGGAATGGTATCAGTTTCAGGTTACTCCATGAGACTGGCAGGTTTTTTAATTACGTTTAATAAGTCATTACAAGGTGGCTTAGTGGCATGGTGGCTTAGTGGTTAGCACGTTCGCCTCACACCTCCAGGGTCGGGGTTCGATTCCCGCCTCCACCTTGTGTGTGTGGAGTTTGCATGTTTTCCCCGTGCCTCGGGGGTTTCCTCCGGGTACTCCGGTTTCCTCCCCCGGTCCAAAGACATGCATGGTAGGTTGATTGGAATCTCTGGAAAATTGTCCCTAGTGTGTGATTGCGTGAGTGAATGAGAGTGTGTGTGTGTCCTGCGATGGGTTGGCACTCCATCCAGGGTGTATCCTGCCTTGATGCCCGATGACGCCAGAGATAGGCACAGGCTCCCCGTGACCCGAGGTAGTTCGGATAAGCGGTAGAAGATGAATGAATGAATGAAGTCATTACAAGTCACATAAAATCAAATCTATTTTTATTTGTTGTATTTAAAATGCTGTAATTATTTTTAGAGCAATTTTTAGAGTATATTTTGTATTTGTGAATTAAAAAAAACAGAGACAAGATGAGGAAGAAAGCTTGAGAGGAAACAGACTCAAAAGGGAAACCATCCACTTAACACCATTCTGCCAGGTCTGTCTGCTTCAGCGAACTCCATTCCCAACATGCGCTACAGCCTACAAACATGACTGTGCCAGGCTCCAACACTCAGAACACACACACACACTTCACTGTTCAGTCAGCATCATGCTAATCACACACACCAGTTCCCAATCACCTGGACTTACAGTCACTGCACAAAAACACTTTGTTTCACTCGGTTCATCATGAAGTGCATATATATAGTCCAGCCTTTTTGTTTCGATGTTCCAAGCCTTTATATTGCATTTGATTGCTTGTGTTTTTAAATTTGCCATGTTCCTTGACCCCCTTGCTCCACTAATGCCCTTGCTTTTACCTGACATTTTTTTGAACTGTTTGCAATTTCCTTATAAAATCTGCCTTCCCTGAAATTGCATCCTCACAGTCATTCATTATCTAGTACATTCCATGTCTCTTCACTTCATCTCACTGACATGGATATAGATACAATTGTGTATGTTAACCATTTTTTATAGTTCCAAAACAACATGTTCATCCTTTGCTTGTATAGAATGAGACTAGACACTCTAGACACAAGTCTGGAGAACTACATCCTGTGGTCTGTGGTGTTGCTTATTCTATGACACAACCATACAAATCACATGTTAGGTACACGTACAGTAATACACACATAATTCACACATATTGCTAAAAATATGAAACTGTGGAAAACCCCAATGCATCAGATCAGAGGATTCTACAGAGCAGGACACACATGAGAAGTGTCATAATCCACTAACTCTCCTCTATTATGAGAGCAGGTGTCTGAGTGAGGGCCAGTCGGCGTGGGATACGAGTGATCAGAAACCAGTTGGGACATCTGACAGGTGGCATGGGCAGAGGGATCGATATCAACTAGGTGCAGCTAACAAGCAGATATATATATATATATAGCTCCCAGACAACTGTCAGAGCCAGCTGTGTGGGCTAACACCTGCCGAGAAAAACAATGGCTTTCTCACTGCCATCTTTTCCACCCTCGCTAAGAGAAAGGAGAACAGGGATAGGCCCATCAGGGGTGTGGCTCTCTGTCACAATGAGAGAATAGAGAACGCCACTTGAATTTCAACATAGCTGTCTCATGGGCTTTGTGATAATTTAATTTCTTCCAATTTAGCATGTCTGGTCTCACTTCAAATGAAGGTACGTTGGATGGCTTTTATGTGAGAGTTCATAATCAAAAATGAAGACGTAAAGGCTGGAAGAAACTTTAAGAAGTTTACTGTAGCTCAGCTGTAACTATCAAGTCTCATAGGATCCTCTGGTCCAAGATATCCAACAGCTTATAAAGAACACAATAATTAGCTAATGGTTTAAATAGGGAGTTAGGAAACAAAGCATTTCTGCACACAACACCCACTTTATCCTGTCAGGATTCTTAACCACAGGAAAATGAATAGCTTTTTGCAACATTATATATAAATATGTCAGCCTTTTAGAATTGAAATTTACTGTATATTTTCAGACTAGTCTTTGTTTAATTACCACCATACCGATATCATGTGTTTCCATAGTTACAACATACTCCATACTGACTGACATTTTTAACCCGATATACTAGGATAAACAATATTTGATGGCACTGCATTGATGGCTGCACATCTCCAGGGTCTCCAGTTTGATCTTGAGCATAGATCTGTGTGGAGCATATGCAGGTCTCCTCCTAAAAACGTTACAAACATGACAGTAGATAGATTGGCAAAGCTATTGTCTTTCTAGGTGTGTGTGTGTGTGTGTGTGTGTGTGTGTGTGTGTGTGTGTGCGTGTGTAGTTGTGTAAAACATTTTAAATCACTGTCAGTTACATAGTTACTGTAAATGAAAAAAACAAACAAAAGAAACCTTTACATCATATTGGAATGATTGTGTTCTATATTGTCCAGCCTCGACTCCCTTGAGGCAGTGTGGGAGTGAAGCATTGTGTGATGGAGAACAGGAGAAACTTTCAGGTGGGGTGTGTCCGGGTTATGAATGGGAAAGAGTGTTACAGAAAAGGGGGTCCCACTTCCAGAACATCCAGAACCATCTTACAGACATGAAATCCTTGTTCATCCAATGGTGAAATCATGTTTCAAACTCAATCCAATAAAAAGGTGTATAGGACGAGGTTAAGGGATTACTCAAAGTTTGTTTGTTTGTAATTTCCTGTTTTTATTGTGTAACACACTATGAGACTCTTTAACCATAACACAAATGCCATGATAGCTTAAAACGTTTTTTTTTCTGTACAGAGAGATGGCTCGAAACACATAGTGGGCAGAAAAGTAGTAGGTTGACTCAAGATGTTTTACAAAAGGAGAAATTAAAACTCCTAACAAACATTAACTGAGTTAGATTGAGGACGTCTAAAGAAAATGCTGTCTGTGCCGAGCTTGCAGCATTCTTAAAGACTCCTCCCACCCTGCCCATAGACTGTGTCCCCCTTCACTCTGGCAGGCGCTTCAGGAGCCTCCGGACAAAAACCAGCAGACTGAGCAACAGCTTTTTCCCAAGAGCTGTCTCCTGACTGAACTCTACCTCCTGGTGACCGCACCCCCTGACCTTGTCCCCTGTATTTTACATCAATAGCACATGTATATTTTTCAATATAATATATAATATATGACATGTCTAAAGCACCCAACCTGTATAACGTTCTAATTTTAATCTAATCTAATATAGACCTGAGACATGGGATCTGTGAAGCTCTATCTATCTATCTATCTATCTATCTATCTATCTATCTATCTATCTATCTATCTATCTATCTATCTATCTATCTATCTATCTATCTACCTATCTATCTATCTACCTGCTTGTCTTTGATTGTTTGTGTATTGGTTTGTGTGTTCCCCAGAAACCATCTCTCACAGGGTAATAGGATGATGTCCTTTGTAGCTATTTAATGGCCTTAATGAAATACGGCAGGAGCTCTTTTCACTAAATAAGCATGGCTTTAATTATATGTGACATAAATTGATTTTCTGTCACTCGGTTGGTTTATGGTGAGGACCTGGGGATTGTCACCAACTTTCCCTTTTATTGCAGTGTGTTTTCTCATGAAGCCTTTTGAGTCCCTATGGACGATCATCTAAAACACAGTAGAGCAGATCGATATGCATGAGACTCTTTGCTTATTATTACAATAAGGAGTGTAATTGTTTGCAAATCCAGTCCTACAGAGCATCAGTTAGATCCGGGAGAAGGAAAGCTGCTAACGAGTTAGACGTGCCATTACAGTGTTTCATAGTCAGATGTTAAAATGGGTTATAATACCTTTATAACTAACTATATTCTAGATTAATTTGTATTCTGAATAATGTTCTTACATGTAGATCCTTAGGGAACTATCATGATGTAATAATTCGCTGGACTAAGCTTGTTTTGGCTCTGCTTTTGGATGAACTCAGCATTTCAGAGACATATTAAGAAGGTTGTAAAATAACTACACAGGCCAATGTAGCCAAGATCAATATATAAAGAATTTTTAGTTAATTAAAAAAATCTAAAGCTAAAATCACTATGAAACTTTAGAAAAGGTGTCTGTTCATTCACTAACACTTCCTATAGTAAAGCATTCGGACATGTTTGTGCATTATGAAAGAACGATACTATGTTATTCTTCATTGTAGTAATGTATTCCTTACTGAATATAAGAAATAAAATAGAACTCAGACCCATTTATTAATTGTCGATTTCCTTGAAAAAGGCATATGCCTAATTTCTGCTCAAAACAGACATTTTATAGAGTTGTTTGACTTCAACTGTGGTAATGAACACCTGCAGTCATGCATAGATGACTTCCAGAACAGAGACATCTGAGAACACAAGTCATTACTTGAGAATTACTTGCAGTATAAGAAGTAATGAAATTCAGGCTTCACCTCATATTTATAAAGTCTGCAGCAATGTTAGTAGCTGGATTTAACAGACATAAAATAAAAGAGGTAAAATGAGCTTCAAATATCAAATTTAAGAACACAAAGTTGGTCCCCCCCCCATGTTCAATCTCTCTCTCTCTCTCTCTCTCTCTCTCTCTCTCTCTCTCTCTCTCTCTCTCTCTCTCTCTTATTTTCCTCCGTGGACTTTGAGAGTCTCTGAAGAATGTTTTATTTTCCTCCGTGGACTTTGAGAGTCTCTGAAGAATGTTTTCACTTGCCTCCTGATATGAAACCTCAGAGATTTTATTTTTGTTGTCTTTTTGCTCTGAACTGTTTGCTGTGTTGAGCCTGACATCTGATTGTCTTCTTCTGCACTCTGCTTTGGTCACAGCACAGCTTTGATCCAGCAGCAGCCTCAGGATAAGATACTGACAGAGAGAAACAGGGGAATCAGCATTACCATTTTCCTTACAAGCACCCACCCACATCTATACACACACACACACACACACACACACACACACACACACACACAGCATTCTAGAATTATGGCTATAGATCAGTATAAATGCTAAAATCTAAAAAATATATGATTGCAAAGCTTCATATTGCTTCTACATTTTATTTTCGACCAGGCTGTCTATTTTCTTTGTGTCTAATGTTCTATAAAATCGAATCTAATCGAGATGATGCTAAATGTTCTGCATATAGACAAGTGAATTCCACATTAGCTAGCAATGAAAGGATCTGATAGGAGACTTATTTTTTACAGGCAACTATTTTCTCCTTTTATATTTATTTAGTAATGTTCTGCAATCTTCAATCCTGCACCACTACTGGGAACATTGGACATGAGGTGTCCAATTGCACACTGGATGGGATGGCCGTCCATTGCAGGATAGGTATCACATACTGTACACACACACACACACACACACACACACACACACACACACACACACACACACACACACACACACACACACACACACACCTAGGGCCACAACTGAGCTGTAAGTTGGTAACACTACCCACTCCACCTCTGCCACCTTGCTTTTTAACAGTTAAGGCTAGTACATCATAACTTGTCTAATTTTCCATATGTAACTGCCTTCTCTTTCTCAGTTTGCTGCAGTTTGCTGCATAATAAACGTTGAACATATCATTACTGCATTTTCTCATGGTTCAGTTGAACAAGCAACTTAATTCAGCACTTTTACTGTTTTAAGTTTCGCCTTATTTATGATTGTTAAATAAGTAATCAAAGTCCATACATATGGAAATGGCAGAGAAGCCTTTTACTGCATATTAAAATTAACGCTCAGACACGGCAGATCCGAACATTTTGAAACACTCTTGTGTGTGTGTGTGTGTGTGTGTGTGTGTGTGTGTGTCTGTGTATCTGTGTGTGTGTGTGTGCAATACTCTCCTTTTTAAGTTTTAGCTAAGTTACATACAGTAAATATTATCTTTAGCAAGTTCTTTAGTTAAACACAAAATCTTTAAAACTATATATATTTAATAGCCAAAATAAACCAAACTTCCACACACACACAACATAGACATCTGTAAATTTAACCATGCATAGTTAAACTAGGGTTTAGCTATAATTTCCAGCATAAGTAGGCAAATAGGCACAGATGAGATGCTAGTTTCCTTCTGTAAAAGCTGTTCTCTGTCTGAATCAGAATTCTAATCCCTTTAACCATAACCCCCTCCATCAGACACAACTTCTGTTGGAATATTGCAAAAAAAGCTTCAGATAAATATAAAGCTAAATCACGATTCTCCATATATGGAAACATCATTTGGAAAAAACCTTTAAATACAAACTGAAGCAATTCACATTTGCAAGCAATGTGGAAAATGTTGTGAATTTGAGGAGCAGCTGACAACTGTGAAGCATCAGTGTATAGCAAAGTTGTAGGTCTGTAGGAGTACAGGCTACAACTGCAACAGTGACTTTCTCTTTCTCCCCTTTACTGCTCTTATGTCCCAGCCCCCTCCTGTAATTTTCCTCTCTCTGAACTTGACTTGGCTTACCTTACAGCAACAGGAATTTATTATTTTTTTTTTAATATAGAATTCTGAGTTACTAAAGCCAATTAATCTGACAGGTGCAAATGTCAAATGAATGGAAATTTCATGAGAATTTATGGCTGTGTCTCAAACCACAAACTGTGTATTAGCTTACTGGCATACGATTATTTTAGGGTGCTTTACCAAGTAGTAGATTAAAGAGCAAATGAGCTATTTTTTATGTTTCACTTAGTCTTTGTTTGCTAGCTACCTGTGCTCTTTATACAGAATTCATTCATGCAGTGCTCTGAGAATCACCATAGAGCAACTCTGTTTCTTTCCAAGGGCACAGAGTTGCTCTATGGTGATTCTCAGAGCACTGCATGCACACGACAGCTTTAGGAAGTTTATGCAGGTTTACTCACTTCCTGCTGTGCTGGATCAGGTACAGTTTCAAGCAAAAACAGGCCATTACTGGAAATATGAATGGGGCATTTTATAATCCCCAGCGTGACGGCTGTATTATAACGAAACTAGCCTTCTGTTCTAAAATCTAATCAACATGTTGCCAAAGAGATTAATGAGTAAACCTGGAAGTTCAGATTCTTAGACAAAAAAATACAGAGATATACAAGGCCCTTCTGAATTGTTATGGAATGTTTTATATGCACAGTAACCTGAGCAATGCAGTTTTTGCAAATATTTTATTTATTTATTTATTTTTAATCTGTGCTTCTAACAGAGGGGCATGGCGGCTTTGTGGTAAGCACATTTGCCCCACATCCAGGATTGGGGATTCATTTCTGCCTCCACTATTTGTGTGTGGAGTTTGCACATCCTCCCTGTGCGTCTGGGGTTTCCTCCAGGTACAACAATGATTACTCCACCAGTCTAAAGTCATGCATTCTCCTTAGTCTGTGAATTTGTGTGTGTGTGTGTGTGTGTGTGTGTGTGCAATTGTCACCATGCCCAGGGTGTACCCTGCCTTGTGCTCTGAGTCTTCTGGGATAGACTCCAGGTTCCTTGTGCCCCAGTAGGATAAACAGTAAAGAGAATGGGGGATAAGTTAAAAACATTACCTTGTTGATCTTTTTCTGGAATATAAGCTTTACCTGGTTCAGGTAGATATGAGACAGGATAGTATTACTGACAAATTCTCTTTTAGTTAATATTCGGCACATGCATAACAGTTTTTATTGTTTTATCTTTTTTTTTCACATATATTCATATTTTAGAAGGAACTGTTCATGTATGTTAAGGTTTTAACATATTATGTTATGTATGAATGACTTGTATGAATGTTTCAGCCTATTAGACAAAGGAACCCACACACACTCACACTCACACACACACATAATACAGTAGATGGCACATTAGCCACTGTTGGTAACTGTTTTCATATGTCAGTGCCCTCGCTACATTAGCAAGGGCAAGAATTGCTTATAACTCAGAGCATGAGATTCAGTTTCACAGTCATAAAATTGCCTAAAATTCATTTTATGTTCAACAGACTTTACAAAAAAAAAGGCTTTTTTTACACTATTTCTACATATCTCAGATGGTACAAAGTGTTGCAGATCATTTGATTAAGCCTGAGAAATTGTAAAGCAGTGGTGTGTAGGTTAATGTAAATAGACAGAACTGCATATTTTTCTGCAAGTGCAAAAAAAAGAGAGAGAAATTTTACAATCTATACAATATTTGCACCTAGAATACTTAGAATCTGTATTATTTTTGGAATTTAGTTGTTGTTGTAAGCTTTGAAAATATAACTCCAACCTTTATCTATACTATAGCTATAATACAACTAATTTGCATACTATTTCATTTCCCAAACAAACTTTCCATGAATGGTATATAATGTGCACAAAATAAATACAGGAATTCCACAACAGATATCACACACGCATTACATGCATTAATTTTTTCAGATCTGCATTTACTATGCATTCTATTGGCAAAAAAGGTCTTTTTGTTAGCACTTATAACATCCCATTGTATCTCTTGTACCATCAAAATTGTCCTAAAATAAATCTGTAAAGTTTTTTTTTTTTAAACGAATAATGACATTTGTTGCTGAAAATTTTGAATCAAGAGCAAAAAATAAATAAATAAAAGAAAATAAATAAAACAGGTCATTCAGAGATCTGAAAATCTATAGTTGTCAAAGTTTTGGTCACTGATTATATAGCGTTCGTCTAATATTAATATACTGTATCACACCTTCTTACAATAAAAAAATGAATTGGTTCTGAATTCACATCATTTATAAACTTTCTGACTGACTGATTGAGGTCAACATTTTTTAAAGTCCATCGAAACATTTCCCAGTCTTATATTCAACCACATTTGTTCAGTGGTCATAAGAATGTCACGTTGTTCCACGTTGTAGCTTTTGTGGATTGCTTCATATAGAAGTGCAGATGCACTATATCAAGTATATAAATGTAGACACTGACATTAGGTATTTTCAGCCACTCAGATGCTAATAGGTGCAAAAAATCAAGCACACACTCATGTACTCTCCATGGACAGATAGTGGCAGTGCAATATTATATTATATTATATTATATTATATTATATTATATTATATTATATTATATTATATTATATTATAATGCTCCATATAAATTTCAGTGGTTTTGAAATGGGATTTCCATCAAGCTCATATACATATGACTGTCAGGTATCCACACACCTTTGGCCATATTTTGTATTTGAATGTTATCGGTATATAGTTTTTTTGATATAGCCTTTATAGTATTTTAGGTAAACAAATACTATTCTCCACTTCCAAAGGTCTAAAGCAGATAAGATAGAGAATCTTCCGGGAGATATCAAATATGACACTATTTTTGATGGCTTCTAGCATTGAAACTGCCTTGTGCACATTTTTTATTACAGCAAAGCAAATGATGCACTTTGTTATTTGTTTCATAAAGACAGCATTTTGTGCTTTATTTTCTTGAATTTTGATGTAGCGCATATGTGCAGGTGTAACTGTATTTTTTGTTTTACTCTCTGCAATCATTCTCATTTAAGTGCAGTTTGCCCTCTCAAAGCTGCACCACTTGCCACTCATCTTCCTGTGGCCTTTATGTATCACAGCAGATGATTAGGGTTAGCTTAGAGAGATTTTATTCATATTTCTTTAAACTTGCTTATTGATCGAGTCACACAGGGCCACAGTGCAGCAGCAGTGTTTTGTCTTCATTCCAGCTTTTGCCAATACCCAGATGTAGATATATGATGATGGTGGTATTGAATGTGGCTTTAAAACAATTACAGCATAATCTCCTCAATGTGTTTGAATGGATTTTGGTGTGATCATTATCCTCCTGTCCACACACACCTTGTATAGCTCTGTGTTTAGTCAGATTTGTATCTACACTGTGGATCTCATATAAATGCAGATCTTTTAAAAGTTAATGAAAATAAGTTCCACTTTTATATTACCCTGTGCTGTTGGTGCTATTTTGCCACAAAATAATGCTATTATGTAGATATCTATTCAAATGAAGGCCGCAAATCATCTGATGGGTTAAAGAACTGAACTGAAGATCAATTAAGTGATTCAAATCCACTGATTCCTACTAATTACAGTATCTGCAATTATGTCACATCACATGCAAATATAAGAACATTTGAGAGATGGGTGATAAATTGGTCCAGGGTTGTGATGCCTTCTCATGGCTTTATTAAGTGTCTAGGCCAGCATCATATGGTTAAAATATTTTTATAGACCATGATGTATCTGTGCAAGGAAGAATGAATCCATGTCATTGTGTATGCTAGAGGAATGTGTATACTAAGAAAAATTATGGACTTATTGAGGAAGTTCTACAAATCAGACCTTCTGATTTTTTTTTTTTTTTTGAACTCATATCTGAAACTCATCTGTGATAATATAAAACCCAATAATGAAGCAGAACCACCCTTTCTAGCATGACACCATCTGAACTGACATGCAGCCTCCTCAGGCCTGCCTCACACCCCCGAGGTATTTTCACAAGCTGTAACTTGGCAGTACATCATCCAGACCCAGGGTAAGTGAGCTTTGTGTATTTGTGCTCATGCCCCATTGGCACAAGCAGTGAGACAGTACTGTAAAACCTTTTTTGCAAAGCAAATAATGTCACACGTTTCCAGCTCATCGCGTCATATTCTGCCCAGCTTTGGCTTTGCATACAGAACATATGCTCACCACAGTGTTTAGAGAGAATGAGAGAATGGTCACAAAAATATATGTGAAACAACAGGGCTCAGGTGTCTTCATGTTAGTCATTACCCCCTAGCTTGTCCCCAAACACCCTCCTCCTAATGCAGACCCATGCTAAATGCCCCCACCTGCCTCAAACACATTTTCAAGATGTCATGACAGAAGAAAAAACTTTTTTCTCCATCAACTTAAATATCAAGTAAAAGGCATGGCTACATTAGGCGAACGGTTCAGAATTCATACTTACATTAACCACACACCTATTATAAACACTCACTCTATTCTTAAACTTATCTCAAAAATATCAAAATATACCATTCACATGGCATTTTCAATATTTTTATATGAAACTGTGAGAACTGTTGAGCTGCAGTTGACATGTGGCTGACAATTAGATCAGCTTTAACAAGCTTAATAAGCTTTAAAATTTCATTCTTATTAGCACTCCCTCATATTCAGTTCTCAAATAGCCAATATAACCACTGACGCATATCAGACTGTTCGAGTTGGAGTTGGCAATAAAAAATGATCATAAGGAATATAACTGTATGTAGGAGGTGAGAAAAAGCATAAGGGAAAAAAACATTTATAGGAATGTAAATCACAATCAATGTTATTTTTGAATACAACAACATTTGGATTGGCTGTCCTGTGTGTGTGTGTGTGTGTGTGTGTGTGTGTGTGTGTGTGTGTGTGTGTGTGTGTGTGTGTGTGTGTGTGTGTGCTGTTGATGTTGATGTTGTTGCTGTTGTTGTGTATAAACCATGTTCTAGTAATGGATTACTGTAACAAGTATGGCAAACATAAACTGCCTTTTTTTTTTTATATAGTTTTAGCCCTTTTTCTGTTTTTTTTTTTTTGGTTATTCTTTTATTCTGTAGAAAAAACGAGCAACAGTTAAATCATTATAAACAGATCTAATGTGTCCTTCTAAACATGACAACAGTAACACCATGGCCATTTAAACCTGACCCAGCCACAGAAGCAGACTGGGAACAAAAATAGACCCAGCAATTAGATTTAAAGTGCCCTCCTCCATTTGTCTGTAAAAACATTATTAAAACTACATCAGCAGCACAATGCATAAACTTATGCAGGTACAGGTTTAAAGCAACAGTTCACAAAAAACATCAGAAAAGGGAAAGATGTGATCACAGTGACTTTGTCTGTGACACGGTTGTAGGTGGCAGACAGGCTGGTTGGAGAGGTTTAGAGATTGCTGATCTCCTGGGATTTGCATACACAACAGTCTCTGGAGTCTATACAGATTGGCCAGATTGATTTGAGATGATAGGAAGGCAATTATAATGGAGATGACCACTCTTTACTACCATGGTGAGCAGAATAACATTACAGAATGCACAGTACATAAAAGCTTACATGGAGGGGCTATTACAGCTCATCAGGTCATATATTTATTTATGTTTCTGTGAGCCGGTGCCCAGTGTAGCCTCAGATCCCTGTTCCGATCATAAACATGAACAAAGTATTACGTGAACATAATCATTTTTCATGATTATTATCGATTCACATGAGATAAACAATCATTGTGTTAAATCACAGATATGGAAATGTCCACATAGTGTATACATACTATAGGTGTTCCTTTTAAAATGGACAGTGATTGTATTGTTTTTCAGTGTATAATACTGTAGGTGTAAATGTATCATTAAAGCTACAGCAGACTATTCAACTGAATGAGTTTAATAAAAAGTTAAACTGTGTATCCTTTCGGTACTTGAAATACAAGACACAAAAGACGTAACCTTGGGGGAACCTTCCTGCTGACAAGCCTTTGTTCTGTGAAAAAATACAGTTTAATACCTTTTCATTGCTTTTCTTTGGTCTTACGCTCTATATGCCAACTAATTTTCAGGAAATAATAATGCAAAATAGCAGACTAATAACCCACACATAGACCAGGATATTTTGTAAGCAGTCATTAATGCAGATATGTAAATACAGTATGTACAATATGTAAATATGGACTGTCACGGGTCACTCTGATTATGCTACTGCAGGACTTCAAATACTGTTTTAATTTTAGGGGATGGCAGTGGCCAGTCTGGGTTACAGAGATACAGGGTTTCTCCTACTTTTAAGAGACTTATATTCATTGACTCAAAGCAAGTGTTAGGAATAAACAATGTCTTCGAGTTGTGACTAATTCACAGGCATACTTCTATGCCCTTGGTTTATGCAGATCATTATTGGTTGGGAGGCTGCAGTCAGCGACTTTGACAGTGCGCTGTGGCTTGGTCTTGGAGTGGGTGGCTGCAGAGCTAAACCAGACAGATGGAGGATGTGATGATGCTTTCAGTGTTGACGCACTAGGGGCTGCGTTAAAACCATTTTTTCCCCAGTTGGCAGAGAAAGTTTCCTTCTGCCACATTTATTTTTTGAATAAGGCATGCCCCAAGGCTGTCATGAAAAGATGACATGCCATAAAATTTCCTTTTGTGATAGGCAGAATGGTTTTTTTAATGGTGCTTTCCATAGAAGGTTGGTGTAAAGCATTGTCTATTTTTTACCTGGAATTTAGAGCAGTGTATCTGCTTAAATTCGAGAGTTAACAACAATAATCTACATTAAGGGGAAGCTGTATATACAGTACTATGGCAACAGAAATAGACCTCATTTCTGTCCTTAAGAAAATTTATTCAGTTTTAGGTTCAAATAATAGCCTAATAGCCCAACACCCACTATCATGTCAGTATCTATACTACATGCAGACATTTCTACTACAGTAGTCTTTTGTTAGTCCCTATTGATGTCAAGTGCACATGGTTACAATTTTGTGCTTTTATACACCTAATTTTCACCTACATGATATGTGTACTTGAAAAAATTGGAATATAAGTATCTTTGAACACATATCATGAAACACCACCAAGGTGAATATCTAAGGTCATAGAAGATAAGAACAAAACATGAAGACCAACATGAAGATAAACATAGTATCAGATCTGTTAAAATGTACATGATCCATACTAGTGAGCCTTTGACTTCCTAGGAAATCCTACGACAGCCAAGAAAGCTCTATAAGGCCCCTTGATAAAATGCTTACCCTTTAACTCCTGAGGTATAGGTTTAGATTAGATTCTGCCTTGCCCCTGAATCCTTAATATATGTCAAATGAACGCATGAAGACATGAGTGTTAACAAAACTGACTAAAGGTCCATCTTAGAAGTGGTTTGGGTCAACACTATTAACATAAATTTCTATACGCATACTGCTTTAAAGCCTATAGACTGGAAATCTGTGAAAAGATGCTTCATTTGCATGCTATGAATATTTCAGTGATTCGTTTATGGCTATTTGGCAATGTAGTGAATAAATCATGGCAGTTAATGGTTAGTGATGCATATGACACCAGCTCTTCAGGTTTACATAAGCTCCTGCTCTCAGACTGCATAATCTGTGTAAAGCTGCATCTCAGTTATGTGGCAGAGCGATGTGGCAAAGAGAGCTAGACTGCACCAGTGTTTGAGACATAGAATCCCAATACCCAAAACTGACAACATCAAAATGTTTTGGTATGAACACTGCTTAAAAAAACATTTCACCATGCTGGTTTTACTGATTGAAGTTGTTCTCTTAATGTGGTTTAGAGTATAGTATCTCCTTCCTCTGACTGCATGCAAGGGGGAATCAGTGTTTTATATAAACCTTGCTAAGTGTGATTTTCTCACCCAGTAAATGTCAGACTTTTGTTCGAGTTGTTGGACAGTTGTGCAAAAGTGACACGGACACGTGCCTAATCAATTCAGCTTGTAATCAGATACAGACTTGCAAAATGTCTGTTGTGTTCTTCATCAAAACAGAGAAGAGAGCTTACAGGGTTTGTGCACATCACAGCAGACAAAATTTTAAAATGACCTAATTAAAAAGACAATACATTTAGTCAACAGAACAGAACTGATTGAATGAATCAGAGATTATTTCATTAGCAATGTAGAAGATAGAGATTAGTGAAATGATGAGGCTTGTGTTTAAGTGCCACAAGTGATTTTTACTTCAGGTGATGAGACAGAGACTGATGTGGATGATGCTGATAAGAAGTTAGTTCTCATTTCCCATTGTAAACATAGAATTTAGCCATTATTTTGTTTTGCTGTAAGTAGGTTAGGTTACAAATATAGATGTAGGTGGAGTGATTGCATGCCTGTCAGCTCAGGATAATACAAAATAAGAAACATAGGCATTTAGGATATAAAATATTTCATGGTGTAAATATGATTTCTAATTATTCATATTGAATATTATTAATAATCATACCATGACTGCAAGACGGATCGGGCTACAGAACAGCTTGGCAGTCAGTATTCTATAAATAATAATCAACATAGTTTACATGTTTCTAAATTGTTACATGTTTCTAAATCTTACTGATTCCATGTTAAATTGAGTGGAAATGAAATCAATAAAAAGTAGTTTATTTAAGCGATCAATGTATTGGTGTCTTATAGTGGAGACAGAAATTGCATCTCTGAATGCATTTTTCATCTGCTTCAGCTAACAAAATGTAAAATGCTATAAATTTACCTATTATCGATGTACAGAAAAATCTAAATATCTTTAAATATAACAGTAGTTTCAGTTTAGGGGTGACAGTTAAAAATCTGGTGTTTTTAAATGTTTCTTAAATAATTAAATATCCTTATTTAAATGGAAGCACATTTTGATGTTAAATGCTTTGTACAAAAGGTCAGATTTTCTTCATGCCTCATTCCTGATCTCTTTTACTCTAACGTGTGTTCAGACAACACTCCAATGGATTTGATCTAAAAATGGATCATAGGGTTTTGCTCAATGTTGAGTCCACGCCACTCGAGTCCACACTGTCATTAAAGCAAAATGGGGGTACACTTTTCACTGTTGTCAATAATCTAATTTTGTTTGGACCTTGTTGTATATGAAGGATTTTCTATGGTTGCCACATGTAATTGACACACAATTGTAAAACACAAGAAAAATTGCAGTTTGGAATTGGTTCTGAAAAAAGATGATTTGCTGAAGGTTAGTCAACCTTCTCTCAGGATCTCTCAGTTACATTTTCTATATATTAACGTTTTCTGCATTATAGAGAGGAATTTGTGTTGTTTTATTGCTTTTCTATGCTACATGATTAACACCAGAAACATGACTCAGAATTTTTGATATTATCACCAAGTAATGTGGTGCTTCTCTGTGCACATGTGCATGTCTGTTTATAAACTGCATAACATGTATGAACAAGACATAAATCAGACTGAGGGGATCCCTATTAGATAAGCCTCGGCAGATTTCCCCAGACATGAGGCTTGGGCCAAGGACAAAAACTTAAATAATCTATGAGTCTGAGCATAATGAGAGGGAGTTCTTGTCTGAAACCTGTGCACTAGACAGAGCACACAATAACTGATATTATAGATATTTGTCGTTGTTCTCAAAATCTCAAAAAAGTATTAAAAAGCATAGATGCACAGGATACAACATGTGTAACACATGTGTGCACACTTTTACCTTTACTCCTCAGACTATTCGTGTTCAACTAACACTGTCATAAAAAAAGCAAAGCAAAAAAAAAAAAGCTTCGGTGTGACTGACAAAGCCTGACACAGACTTCATGATGATAGTTTCACTGGCGTCTGGCAGGGTCTGGAAAAGATTAGCTTTTTTTCTATACAGAACAGCTTTAATATGATAAGCTTCCTACAGTCATCCTGGGACTAGAGAAATCCTGTCAGCACACAGCATGCAGGAAGCCGCCCATTTCCAAAAGAATAAGGAATGCAATAGCTGCACTAGGGCTGAACTAGAGGGTGACATCCAGCTGAGAATCAAGTCCAAAGCTAAGTCTCAGCTTGGGTGAAAGTAACGCTAGGGCTTTCTGAGAAGCTCCAGGCTGGGTGAAGTTTCTTACTCTACTAGGACACTTGAGGATGCAGGGCATGACTGTGGGGTGTATGGAAAGGTACAGCTACAGCAATGCTTTACATTCTTGTCACCACACTCAATGATGTAGCTTTTGGATTCATCTGATATCAGCTGCAGGTTAAACTGATTTTTCTTTAGTAGATATTAGACCAAACATGGTGCAGTTAGTGGTACTTTCTTAACAGTATAATTGGCTATCAAACCTTTTGCAACCTTCTCCACACTCTACATCACAGGAACTACAGAATCACAGGAACACTGGCCTTGATGCTCCCTGGATGAGAAGTTAGTTCATTTACAAGTCACCCAATAAACTCAGTTTTTTTTCTTGCAGGCAATTTGGCATAGACAATCCAAGTTGTGAGGTAACCAGAAGACCTAGAAGAATTATAATGATAAATGTATTCATTATTTTTACATTTGTTTATTACAATTGATTGATTAATTAGCTTTCCCTATGTTAATAATTCATTATTAATTATTCATAAATA